>NC_033633.1:6236371-6281027 GCF_001540865.1 Ananas comosus | reverse complement strand
ACTAGTAAACTATGAAACTGCAACATAGAGACATATTGATAAGCCACTACTTATCCGCTACATTTCATGTTAGAGACATGATGACATAGGGATAGGCCGTTGAGATGCTTGACACATTCCATGTTATTAGACATGAGGACTTGGTACTTGCGACAGATCGTTTGCCTACTTGCCATTGTGCTCATTCGCACATGCTTGTGAGGGTCGCTCCCTACAAGCCGGCACTCCGGAGATAGCCATCGCGATTCATATTCGCCGTGCGGGATTGGGCGCCGAAGTGGATTGCCGTGGGACAGGCTCATTCCTAGGGTGGGGATGATGACTACCACGGGGCCATTAAGCTCGGCACCAGCCAGACAGCCTACGGGTGGGTCTCAGGGCCATAGACAGCCTTCGGGTGGGTCTCTTCAGATTTGACTTTGAGTATTCATTATGACATGTGGACAGATGATGACTTAGTGTACTACTTAGACATTGACTAGAATAGTAAACAACGGAACCTTACTATTTCGCATTGTGAACATTATGGTAGTTGGAGACTTTTACTTCATGCATAGTTGCTTCATACTTATGCTAATTATGCTAAGTAGAGATATCATGTTGTAGTAAGTTACATCTTTACTTACCTTTCGCTTTTTCTACTTTTATAGTCACTGACATCTTTTGTAGCTTTGGGCCTTGTGGTGCATTCACTGAAGTCAGTAATTGCCCACTGGAAACTATTTTTAATAGTTCTCACGCCCCTGTTTTATGGTTTACTTTTCAGAGCCTTCGGCACCAGCGGAGGCACGGGATCGCGGCAAGGAGATCGCTTAACTAGCTAGCGAGGAGCGGTACTTTGCCTAGGTGGTTTACTCTCTTTTTGTAGTTGAGAGAGAGTGAGAGGTTTTGTATCCATGTATAGAGACCACCTATGTATCTACCTATAGCACTTGTATCTAGGATTTCCTTGTATCACTTTATGTTTTATTTAGTGGATTTACAATTTTATTCTTATCCCTTGTTGTAGCATTTAGACATTTGTTATGTTCTGATACTCCTAGATGTCTTTTATTATTGCTTTTATTATTGTTGTTTTTAGACGCCTTATATGTTTTAGACGTATAGCGGGTCTGGGCACGTGCCGGGCGGGCTTCCGCTGGGTCCCGGGGCGTGACAGCATGTCTTTAAACACTCCTTAGGCGCTGGATAATACAATGCACAGTACAACAAGCATCCTATTTAAAAGTGTTCCCTACCCGAAAGTTTTTATTTTTAAACTCTAATTAATCATCCATAAAAACCATTCGAAAACCTTTTTAAAACTGTTTTCCATACGAAAACTTCACGTTTGAAAACCGAATACCTCGAGGGGTAGAAAATCACAATGCGTAAATACATAAGTCCGAGAACCAATTATCTATAAAACCAAAACCACAAATCCATAAGCTCCAATTGCAAGCATCCTAGTAAATCAACTCAAACCAATTCACAAATAACCAAACATTCATAGTGATGATCTAACTGAACCATTTAATTATTAAATTACTAAATGTAGAAATAAAAGTAACCCGGGTGACGGTCGCTACTGCAGGGTAGCTAGAACGTCCTACCGTCGCGCCAAATACCAATTCCGTGCCCGAACCACCTGTGGAAAATAGGGGGTGAGAAACCACAATCAAGGTTTCCCAGTGGGTACGATAGAGCCACGAAGGCAAGTCGTAATCACCAGAAACCAAAGGAGGTAACATAAACAAAGTATAGATGCTGTGATACGAAAGAGAACTACAGTAGCTATAACAGATATGATAAAAAGCAAGTAATAAAAACTGCTACTGCAAGGAATACAATGCCGAGTATGCCTCAAGGTAACCAAACTGAAACTGTACCCAATCTAGTGCCTGCTATATTGGTCTAGGGACCTCAAGCGTTGCCTGTCACAAACCTGCACCGACCTGATCCATGCGCCCACTGGACGACCTATTCGGATAGTACACCTCTGGTCGGTGGCCAAACCGACCTGGTGTCAATGAATACACCCAAGTACTGTGACTAAGTCATGCTGATATGCTCAATGCAAAAGCTGGCTGAAACCGGTGCCTTGGCCAAAGCCAGATATAAGGGCGTACAACGCCGAACCACGATCAGCCAGGTTGAAACACACGACAAAGAAGTCGATGTGTTGCCTGGACCCAAGGTCCACAGAGATACAATATATATGCAAGCCTGCTTTACATGTCTATCAACAACTAACATCATGCAATCAATAAGGTAAGATAAATGAACGATAAACAAAGCAACTGACATGTAGAGACTACAATGCTGATATAGAAGAACAGAGGAAGGTGAAACGATCTTACCGACTACCAACTAGAAGCACCCACCTGTACAATATCGCGTCGGGAACCTAGTGCGCAACAAGTCAACCGGACCGGAGCAGCAGGAGCTAGGGCATGGCCGACGGCGGCTCAACGGCGAGTGCATCGGCGGCTGACGGGTGCGGCTGACGTGGGGAGGCCGGGGCTCGCGCCGGTAGGTGGCGGGAGGCGGTGACGGCGGCGACGGAGCAACTTGAGCCTGCACAGGCTAGGGCTTGGGTCCAGGAGTGGCGGCGGCCACGACGGCCGGCGGGGCTCCAAAGGGAGACGGCGGGGGATCACCTGAGGCTGGAGAGGTGCCGTGTGGGTGGCTTCGGGCGACGGCGGCACGGGGGAGGAGGTGCGAGCTCAGCTCGGATCGAGCTTTCCCAGGGAACCCGCAGGGCGGCTGTAGCGCGTCGGTGGAGCTCGGGGCGGCTTGGGGCGGCGGCGATTGACCACCTGAGGTCGGAGGGATGCCGCAGGGGTGGGCCAGGGTGGCGGTACAACCAGCGACATGTCACCGGTTACACTGTTTTGCAGGTTTTCTGTTCCGTCATCGTGTAACTGGTAACAACTTGAAAGTGTACCGGTACACAATGTAAATTTTCGATAATCCGACTTTAATTGATTCTAAAGTCTATAAATAAGCTATTGGGGTTCTCTAACAGAAGGAGCATCACGAAATACATGTTTGAGAAACCCTAGAGGCTCGGAATTCTTCTAAAACCTATTTTCTACATATTAGCCTCTTTTAGGTCAAATCGAGATATTGTAATTCGATATCTATATGTCGATTTGATCTCTTCTTCGCTTGGAGGTTTGTTCTCTAGTTTTTATCGATACTCTAAGTGAAGGATCACCATAATCATTATGCTCTTCATGAACGGCGTCGTGGATTCGGCATGATCAAGGTATTCGAGGATTCGGATCAAAAGCTTCGTGGATTCGAAGTGGTAGAGCTTTGTGGATTCGGAGTGGAGGCGTTTCGTGGATTCGAAACGTGGCGTTCGTGGATTCGAACGTGAGGGCATGGACAACCCGATGGATTGCGCCAGATTCATAGGAGGTTAAGAGAGGTCGAGTCCGTGGAGTCGGTAATCACCTTGTAATCTTTTTTCTTAATGAATTTTTTTTCGCGTGTTGGTCCCGTAGGTTTTTCTCCAAGTTGGAGTTTTTCCACGTAAATCTCGGTGTTATTTTTATTTTTCGCATTTACTTTTATTGCATCGAGATTTGTGGTTTTTGGCCGTTACACCTATTCACCCCCTATAGGTGTTGGATATAATCTAGATAGATCCTTGGTGTAATAAGCTGAAATCTGATCATAGGCTAATTGTGATCAAATTGATGACAATAATGCTAAAATAGAAATTAAGTGTTTCTAAACTTAATTAGTAGCTTGAGAACAGCAATTGACATGTTTTGGAAGTACTCGAAGTGAATTGGAAGTGACAGAGACCTCCAATCACTGCTGCTATCAAGTAATGCTGAAATTCCTAGTTAATGTTGATCAAAATGATAAACATGATGCCAAATTGGAAATTAAATGTTACCAAATTAATTTGGTAGCTTGGAAAGTTCATTTGGCATAATTTGAAAGTGATAATAGGTGTTCGAAGCAAGTTGGATAAGTGAAATAGGCTTTAAAGTAACTGCTGCCAGATTTTAGTTAGTGCAGGGACTAAATTGCGAGACTGCTGGATTGAATTGTAAACTGTAGGGTTGTGGTGCAATATTGCTGAATTGAAGGGCTAAAGTGTAAAATTTTAGTCTTGTCACTTAGTTCCTGGTTGTTTACACCTGTCTAAGCACTATGACCCTTTTCTCTCTCTTTTTTTCATCTCGTTTCTTCTTCTCCCTCTAGGCTAATTAAGGGTTGAGGAGATTGGTGTTGGCAACCTGGAGGTTTGCGGGCTGAGGAGGGAGACCTGATCCGAGCAAGGGATTCCTGCTGTTGGAACTACTGAGCAGCTTGGTAGAAGCTTTTAACTAAGGTAAGCTTAGTTACTAATTGAGTTTAGTTAAATTAATCACCTTGGAAATGATTTATATATGTAATTCTCGCTGTTGAGGTCAAAGAAGAAACCTGTGAAGTTGAGTTGTGAAGTGAAGTTAGCAGGTTTGGGGCTTTGGTTTGTTGGACCTGCTGAATAGGAAAATTGGGTTGTTGAAACTAAAAGCAACTTGGAGGAACATCAGGAGTAACAGATTTGAAGTTGGTGACATTCTAATTGGCCGGAGTATTAGCAATTACTAATTGGCCGGAGTATTAGCAATTACATGTATACATGTATGCTGATTTACATGTACCTTGACACATAAGCAGATTGAAGTTGAAATGCAAGTTTTGTTAAAATGTGAATGTAACTCTAGTTTAACCTCTTTTAAATCTTTACAAATGAAAGTTAAATATGCTCGAAAGTCTAAAGTGACATTCCGACAGGTCGGCGACACGCTAATTACGGTAGAGGCCGTTCTAGTGCTATTTGCTTTGAGTCGCGAGAGATAGTTGTCGACGCATTCCGAGACATTGATCTTAGTTGATTGACACCACTTCAGGTGGGTGGTGCTATCCGAAATCTTTGAATCACCTTTTATGTCTATGCTAATTCATTGAGCATATTTACATTGTAATCATGCATTATAGGGTATTGATATTATGTAAATGATATTTGATTATGCAAATGCTTATCAACCATGAGAATATATGAACAATAGAATGTGAACATAGAACCCTATGAATGCATGGACTATAACAATAGTAAACTTGGTGACATTCTAATTAGAGATTGGATTAGCATCGAGAAATGGAATTGTGAAACTAGCATAAAGAGCTAGCTAGAGTTAAGTGTGACATCGTCTATTGTTGAATCCCCTAAAGGAGGATCAGATCATACTCACAGTCGTTTGGTTCAAGGTAGGTCGCTCCTCCTTGAACGATGAGCTCCGGAGTAGTCATCTTTACTGGACCAGGAGGTGCGTCTCCCCCAGTTGACAGTCCCGTCGGGTGCAGGTTGCGTCTCCCCAATATTTGGGATAGTGTCAGTGAGTTGTTGTTAACCAAAGGGTTAACTAATGGACTGGGTAAATTCAGTAAAGCATGCATGCATATTTACAGTTTTATATATTGTTCTTTCAGCTTTGTACAGGCATTGTAGTAGTTACATGTTATAGTTGGTTACTATCTGTTTACTTTCTTGCCTACATATGCCTGAGTAGACCTAGTGGGTGAGTCGGCGAATTCGGCGGTCGAACCCACTGGGAACTTTCAGTAGTTCTCATACCACTAACCATACAGGTTCCAGTGCGAGCGGTGTGGCCGAGGATCGTGGCAAGAGCCCCGCAGCTTAGCTAGCTGACACCAGAGTATAGTAGTTTACCATTTTGAGATCATGTGAGACATTTTGATGTACAGAGACATGTAAATGAATGTATTATAAAGTATGTAAATAACTAAATATTTCGGTTATACAGTTTAGTTTGAAAGTTTTAAATTACAGTGAATTTCATGTTTAATTCGCTTGCTATCACTTGTGGTTGTTGCTTGCCCTCGTGCAAGCCATGTATATTGAAATGTTATCCTGGGAATTGTTTATTTCTTTATACATGTACTCGTTGTTGTTGAGTCTTGGGCGGACAGAGGAGGTTCTGTTCGTTCGGCCTCTGTGTACGGGCCTGGATCGACCAAATTGGCGATAGCGAGACGTAACACTTGGGTACCCCTAAACTTTCAATTAGTATCAGAGCCGGATCTAGATAAATTATTGTCATGGCCGAAGGCGGTAACATTAATCGACCACCACTCTTCGATGGCACGAATTATGCCTATTGGAAAGTTCGCATGAGAGCTTTTCTAATTGTAATCGATGAGCGAGTATGGCAATCAATCGAATTCGGTTGGAAGCATCCTACCGAAGTCGTCGATAATGCTACCGTTCCTAAACCGCGGAACAAGTGGACGAAAGATGAAAATGAGTTATCTTCGTTTAACGATAAGGGCATAAACGCTTTATTTAATGCATTGTCACAAACGGAATTCACTCGCGTTTCGGCGTGTAATACCGCCAAGAAAATTTGGGATACTCTACAAGTTACGCATGAAGGAACTAGCTTGGTACAGGTTCAAAAATTATAAGTATTGACAAGCAAATTTGACTCGATTTTTATGAAAGAAAACGAGACCTTTACCGAATACTATACTCGACTTCAAGACGTTGTTAATACATGCGCTAACTTGGGAGAGAAAATTCCGGATTCTAAGGTTATTCGAAAAATTCTTCAGACTCTTCCGGAATGCTTTCGGGTAAAAATTGCCGCAATCGAAACTGTTAAGCATCCGGACGAGATGAAAGTCGAAGAGTTAGTAGGTGCTTTACAAACGTATGAAATGACTTTTCCTACTAACCAATCTACTTCCATGTCTTTCTCTAAAAGTACAAGGGTTGCGTTGAAATCGACGAAAGAGAAAGACGGAGACTCGGATTCCGACGGAGAGATCTCAATTGCGGACTTTGAACATCAATTGGCGCTCCTAACGAAGAAGTTTCGTCGGAATTTCTGAAAGAAGAACGATTCGGGCAAGGCTTCATCTTCGAAGCATAAATCCTTTTCTAAACAGTCTTCAAGTTCAAAATCTAAGGATAAAAAACTTGCAAATTCTTCAAAAGAAAAAGATGAATTTGAAGGAAAAATTCAATGCTACAAATGTAAAGGCTACGGTCATATTGCAACGGATTGCCCTTCGAAGAAAACATATAAACAAAAGGCTATGCAAGCAAAAACTTGGGATGATTCTACTTTGGACGACTCAACTTCAAGTGATGAAGAAAAGAATAGAAATCTTGCTTTATTTACTAACACTTCTTTTCCTTCGTCTAATGTTGTTTGTTTATCCTCTATTGTGTCTAATTCTAGTGTTTCTCCTTCCTTGCATGGTACTTCGAGCGATGATGGTGAAAGCGAGGAGGAGTCAAACGACGAGGATTTGGCGGAAGCATACAATCAACTTCTTATTGATTCGAAAAAGATGGCCAAGCATAATAAGAAGTTGAGAAGGCGTTTATTGGAACTTGAAGAGGAAAACAACAAGTTGAAGACAATGAAGAAAGCTCTTGAGGAGGAAAGGGAATAAAATTTGAAAAATAATTCAATCCTCCAAGAGAAGCTAGATGAAGCGGAATCAATGATCAAATCTTATAAAGACAAGGTTGGATTTTTGGAGCAACAATTTGAGGAATCGTACACATCCAACAAGTCATTGACCGATCAAGTTCGTCAACTTCAATCCGATATTCAAAAATTTTCTTTCGGATCGAAGAAATTGGATCAAATGCTTGGATTGGTGCTTATTGCATATTTTTATTCATTGCATTACATGTTTGGATGATTTTTGGTGCTTGAATTTTACTTGTTTAAAAATTGTTTTGAGGAAAGGTGTTTTGGAATTTAAAATTTGTGAGAAAGGAGATGATTGAAAATCATTATTTTGGAAAGATTAAATTTTTCAAAGTGCTTTAAACGGTATTTAACTTCACATTCATCTTGAATTAAATTCATATTAATTATCGGTTTTACTCCACTTTTTATTATTTTGACGATAATTGATTATATGAATTCTTAATACATATATTCATCAAAATTTTGAAATCAAATTGATCTCTTGGTGATTAATTCATCTTGGTTGTGTATGATGGATGGATATTTGCTTATAGACTAAAATTTTGTCAAAATTACTTCAATTGTGAGATTGTCTAATTTAGGGAGAGTTTGAATTTTTTTTTAAAAAAAGAGAAAAAACTCCTATGTTTAAAAGATGTGGAAAGAGTTACATCCAAAAGGAGTGTGAAAACTACCACCACATGTAGGAAAGAGCTACCACCCCGGTCGTCCGACAAGTGTGTGAAGATACCACATGGAAATTAATTGAATAACTGAAAAGGTTGAAAAAAAATAAATATATTAGAATTTTCGGAGGTATAAGGTGGTAGGATGAAAAGATGTTCAAAGAGCCACCCTCGATGCCATATTAGTTAAATCTCTATTTTGAGCGAGTTGCGACAAATTGGTGTCAATTTTGTTGAATTTCTAAAAATCATTTTTCATCAACTTACATCTTGATGGTTTTGAATCATTAGATTATTTTCAATAACAAATTTTGATGTTTCAATGTATTTTGAAATCTTATAATAATTTATTTTCATCATTATGATTTTTTGAGTACAACTTTTAATTCTTATGAAATTAATTTGATTTTAAAGGATTTTTGAGAAAAAAAAATTCACAAATTTTGAAATATGGCAAAGTGTACTGGTACAAAATACCGTGTACCGGTACAAATCATTGTGCCGTGTTTTTTTATAACCGATTACAGAGTGTGTTTCTCTTTCATACCCTTATGAAATCTCTCCTTTTCTCTCTCTGAAGTTCCCTAGCATCCTCCTTCTCCAGATCCACGTGGTTTCCTCCAAGATCTGTAAATATTTAGGGTGGATTTAATCATCTAATCCCGGTTTTGCATATTTTTTGAAAAATTTTGAGTTGAAGGATGATCTCTATTCTTAATCGTTTTTTATGCAATTTTTTACTGTGAATCAGTGTTTAGACATATATTCTTACTTCTAGAACACTTAGATCATGTTATAATGCCTTATTTTTCGCTGATCTATGATCTGTACCTCATTATACATGGAATTTTGGGATTTTTGTTGGAATGTAATTTTCTGATGAAAAATCTTGCTTGAATTTGTTAGAAATAGTGGTGTTACGCATTCTAATATTATTAGAAAATTTTCCACTATTTTTACAGATTTTTATTGGAAATTTGTTCATGCAAGGTTATTTTTTGTATAGGAAAAATGGCATTTTCGCTCGTGTTGTTGCTTTTGGTGCTGATGGCCACTGGTCGTGGTCGTGGTGGTGGTCGAGGCTGTCGAGGCGCGTCCAAGAGGACTCGTATTGCCGACAAGGCTTCAGGGTCTAATCCCGACTATCATGCGAGTTCTCCGGAAGGTACTGAAGAAGCTACTGCTCGTGTCGACAAAGGGAAAGGAATAGCTGACGAATCCTCACGCGAAGGTGGCTCTCGTGCACGAGAGAGTCACTCAAAGCAAGCCGCGGATGTTCCACCAGAGCGGCGGAGGACGTTCTCGAGCAGGTTATGCATCGCAGAGAGATATGTCAACTTCAATGAACTCGTCAAGGAGGTTCCTAACTTCGGCCGACTGCTTCAGAGGGTCCCTATTGAGCCCATTGGACGGGTTCCTGCTTGTGCTCTTTTTTGTGTGGAACTCATTCGGGAGTTCTACATGAACGGGAGGGTGCTTGCTGGGGATGAGGAGACAGGGACTTATTTATTTGAGACCTATGTGCGGCAGCAGAAGGTTCTAGTCACTCTTCACACGATTGGTGAGCTCTTGGGGATGCACGTTGATACTGCTGGCCTCCACTATACTACAGGGTTGTATCAGTCTTCGTCCCACTGGGAGACTGATGTTCGAGCAATCTGCAACGATGGAGAGAGGACGAATCATGCTTATGTGAAGTCCAAGGACTTGCGACCAGAGTATAACCTTCTATCCTTGGTGATGTGCTACAACGTGCAGCCAACAATTGGAACCAAAAGGATTCGATGGGATCGACTGGTGCTTCTGTATCTCCTTGGTCACCCGGAGCAGGCAGATGGATTGAACATCAACATTCCTTTCCTTATGTGGCAACGAATGGTGCATGTTATACAGTCATCGGTGCGACGTGACCTACTTCCATTTCCTCTATTGATCACGAGGATTCTGCAGGAGAATGGAGTAGACGTGTCGTGTGAGAAATACGACATGGGCCTTGGACCAATTGATGCAGTGACATGGGCCAAGCCTGTGAGTACTTTGAAGACCTATCAGCAGACTAAGGGATCTTCAAGAGCAGCTTCCAGTTCCGCACCTCCACGTCGTACAGAGCCCGAGAGATCTTCCAGTTCAGGGGGAGTGATTACTGTAGAATCACTTCACCATGAGGTGCGCTCCTTAAAGAAGAAAGTGGGAGAACTAGGCAAAAAGTTGGAAGTAAGGATGAAGAGGATATTGGAGAAGTTAAGATGTAGGCATGATGACATATTTCCTACCTATCCTACCTATACTACCTACACGAGGTCGACGTCGAGACATCCGCTCGTTCCACCGTCGACTGGTGCTTCTGAGGCAGGGGGATCTGGAGCTGGAGCAGATGATGATGAGGAGGACAAGGAGTGATCTTACCTTTTTGAGCTTCATTCTCTATGTTTTATCTTTTCTCTCATAGGACTATGTTTAGTTTGCTTATTTTTGCTTTTAGGTCTATATCTATGACTTGACTACTTTTCTGCTTTTTAGTATGTTTTCTCTCTATATGCTTTCTTTTTGGCAATTTTTGACAAAAAAGGGGAGAGCATAGATGAACAGGTATTGATCGAAGCAGAGGAAGAACTCAAGAACAAAGGGGGAGAAGTGATCGAGGACAATGATAATGAGATAATGACATTGAAAGGTATAAAAAATCTAATGGTTTCAAATCTCTATATCATCTTTGGATAAATTGTTTTGCAGGAAATCAAGACTTCAAGACTCCTAGTTGCGTCTAAGTCATAGAGTCCGTTTTAGGATTTTTGATGTACTTTTGAGTTTCATATTGTATTTGGATCACATGCGAGGAGTTCAATATTTTGGTGATGACAATTGAACTTCAATTCTTATTATGTAATTTTGAGTTTGTGAGTTTTGTCACGAAATTGCCAAAGGGGGAGATTGTTAAGTCTTATGTGTTCGTAAGTTTCGTAAAGTGAGTCGGAGTCTTGAAGGATCGGTGTGTATCGTCGAAGATCGAAGAATCCAAAACTTCGAAGAAATAGGAAAATAACTCACGACGTGAATCACGATGCTCAGGTAAAGTTTTAATTCATGTTATGGTGATTCATACTTAGTTGTAGGCATTAGAATCATAAAATCAAAGTTTACTGGATTAGAAAGTGCGTCGGAACTTTGCAAAACCCGAAACGGTGAAAATTCAGGAAATTGCAAAGTGTACCGGTACAGCATTGAAAGTGTACCGGTACAAATTGTGTTCTGGTACAACAAGCGACATGTCACCGGTTACAGTGTTTTGCAGGTTTTCTGTTCCGTCATCGTGTAACCGGTAACAACTTAAAAGTGTACCGGTACACAATGTAAATTTCCGAAAATCTTTCTAATCTGACTCTAATTGATTCTAGAGTCTATAAATAAGCTATTGGGGTTCTCTAACAGAAGGAGCATCACGAAAATACATGTTTGAGAAACCCTAGAGGCTCGAAATTCTTCTAAAACCTATTTTCTACATATTAGCCTCTTTTAGATCAAATCGAGATATTGTAATTCGATATCTATATGTCGATTTGATTTCTTCTTCGCTTGGAGGTTTGTTCTCTGGTTTTCATCGATACTCTAAGCGAAGGATCACCATAATCATGATGCTCTTCATGAACGGCGTTGTGGATTCGGCGTGAGCAAGGGATTCGAGGATTCGGATCGAAAGCTTCGTGGGTTCGAAGTGGTAAAGCTTCGTGGATTTGGAGTGGAAGCGTTTCGTGGATTCGGAACGTGGCGTTCGTGGATTCGAACGTGAGGGCATGGACAACCCGGTGGATTGCGCGAGATTCATAGGAGGTTAAGAGAGGTCGAGTCCGTGGAGTCGGCAATCACCTTGTAATCTTTTTTTTAGTGAATTATTTTTTCGCGTGTTGGTCCCGTGGGTTTTTCTCCAAGTTGGAGTTTTTTCACGTAAATCTCGGTGTTATTTTTATTTTTTGCATTTACCTTTATTGTATCGAGATTTGTGGTTTTTGGCCGTTACACCTATTCACCCCCCTCTAGGTGTTGGATACAATCTAGATAGATCCTTGGGCACTCCTAAACTTTCAGTCGGGTTGTAGGACTATCTCCTCGACAGTAGGGATTTGATTGGTGAGTTTTGGGGCGAAACCTACGGGTTAGCTGAGAGGATTGGGTATTGAGAATGGCAATCGGCATGCATCATGAGCATCATATATTGTTAGCATTCTTGTTCAGGCATAATAGCTACATTTGTTTAGAATGGTTACCTATCTATCTGCTTCTTCTACTTATGCCTGGTTTAGACTTAGTGGGAAAGTCGGCGGGGTCGGCGGCAGAACCCACTGGGAACTTTTTTGTAGTTCTCACCCCGCTATTTTTACAGATTCAGGTCCGAGCGAGGCGGTCAAGAACCGTGGCAAGGGTATCGTATCTTAGCTAGTGACTACCGAGTGTAGTTCATATCTTGTCATTATCATCTTTTGTTTATGATGAGCAAATGCATAAATGATGTATAAATGTAAATGCCATATGTTTTGGAGGATGTATGATGTATATATGAAAGAATGGATGAATGTAAATTCTAGTATGCATGTATTTGATTAAAAGTAATCAAGGTACTTGTATGGATGTAATAGTTGTAGAACTTTTACTTTGGTTGCTGCTTGCCTTCGTGTAAGCCATGTAAATGTATGTTTCCGCTTGCGCTAAATTATATACATGCTGATATTGTGTTGAGCCTTGGGCGGTGTAAGGTACCGGACTTCTAAAATTATGAAGTTACGGTGTATATTGGTTTGGAGAGCCATTTGAATGGTTCCGGTGAAGTTCCAGAGAAGTTCGGGAGCATTCGGGTGTTTCAGTTTGCGTAGGCGCGAAAACGGAATCTGAAAGGCTATGTCGGATCGAGAACTAAATCCGGCATTAGCGTGGATGAAAAGATGATGAAATCATACTCGAAAACATGTTTAGAGAGTCTCGGTTCAATTTGAAATGAATCGGAGGCCGAACGAGCAAAAACGAGCGAAAACGGACGAAAAAGCTGAAAAAGGCTGAAATTTGGCTAAGTCTGGAAAATGCTGAAATTCTGGACCTACGGGGTTCGGTTCCTCAAGCCAAGGACCGGTCTCCAAGCCAGAAAACTGCACAGTTTGGGTGGCAAACTTGTAATATGTTGGTGGGGGTTTGACTAAAAAGGGGGCCATCTCCTTCCATCTCTCCCTCAGCCATTTTTGGCCCAAACGCACACACACACACACCTTTTAGAGAGAGAGAGCTCTTCCATCTCTCTAGATTTCTCCTCCATCTCTCTAGATCCATCTCTCAAATTTGGAGGCTTGGAGAAGAAGGACCTCGTGAACGCGTGGGAGGCATCGGTTCGGGCCCTCGTGCGCCCGTTTGAGCGGCGTGCTTCTGGCTTGGCGTTCACAAATTGGTAAGAGTTTAGGATTTGATTAAATCCTTTATGATTAGTGTTCTTGTAGCCTCTCCAGTGTTTCTAGCATATTTCTATCATGAGATTTGGGTTATTTTGAGATGATGCTAGATCTAGGGCTCCAAATGGGGTTTTTTTAAACCTAAGTGTTTGATCTAAATTAACCCTATACAAACCTAATTGCTAGGTATACGAACGCGTTGGCGAAGTCGGTTCAGCGATTCGTCGAGCCGGTGAGAAGATATTGAAGAAACGGACTATTTAGCTTCGTTTCTGTCTGGAGGGCTGAGGTGACGACTAAAAATCATGAAAACGGATTTGGAGCACCGTAGCGGCAAACCGTAGACCTATAATTTTCGGAGTGCAAGATTGAGCCGTGCCGGATACGGGTGCCGCGGGAGGCCGATTGCAAGTGACTACAAGTAATCGGAGAGCGAGTCGAGGTGGGTTGTGCTCACCGAAGCGACTAGGTCGCCTCTATGTCTAAGAGAAATGTGAATTCATGTTGATGCATATAAATGGTAGATGAATGCAAGGATTAAATGCTAGGTGAATGCATGTTATAATTGTTGTGCTATGACTACCATAGAATCCATGATGAGCATGTTATAAAAATGCTAGATAATTGCATGATGACATATGCTAGGGGATAGATGCATGTTAATATCTATATGCGTGGTGGAATACATGCTAGGTAAATGCATGATTATATGATGCTAGGAGAGGCATAATAACGTAATGGCTATTAAATAATGCATGTTGGCATTGAGATGAATGCATGGTAACATACACATGATTAGCATTGTGAGGATATGCTAGATTATAT
This sequence comes from Ananas comosus, assembly GCF_001540865.1. Taxonomy (NCBI): domain Eukaryota; kingdom Viridiplantae; phylum Streptophyta; class Magnoliopsida; order Poales; family Bromeliaceae; genus Ananas; species Ananas comosus. The sequence goes on along the minus strand of NC_033633.1, from coordinate 6,266,591 downwards.
ATGCATGTGAATTATAGAATACTCGATTGGACAATTAGGATGTCAAGTAGATCGAGTGGCATCAAACCTAGTGTTAGTAAACATAGGTCGGACATGAATGGCATTGAACCTAGTGTTAGTAAACATAGGTTGAACAAGTGAACCTAGAGTCAAGATCTAGGTAGAGATAACATGTGAACCTAGTGTTGTTGAACCTAGGACGAATCATGAGTGGCATCGAACCTAGTGTTAAAGAACCTAGGATGGTCTCAAGGTCCGGACCCTGTAGGTCTTCCTCGCATTTACGCAGCGAGGGTTCGGACCTTTGGGCTAGGATCCGAACCCCGTACGCTGGGTTTTAATGTTACGCGAGGAGGGTTCGGACTCTGCATCCGGACCTTCAAGGTCCAAATCCTGAAGTAAGGTTCGGACCTTGAGACCATCGTCTATTTTCGAAAACTAGTTTTTCAATCCTAATATGTCTCTATGTCTCCTAAACCTATAAATAAGCTATGAGGAGCCTCCTAATTGATATGCTTGGAAATAAGATCATTAAGAAACCCTAGAAACTTGCTTTTGGGGCTTTTCGATTCATGTCTTAAAGCAAGTTTTGCTTTTTTGATCGTCGACTTGATTCTTAGGCTTTTATTATAATGTTCTCTTGAGAATCGAGTTGATGATGGATTAAAAGGGTTCTCCTCATATCTTATGATTTTCTAAGAGATTTAATCACCACCAATTATTCCTTCTATGGGCTCCGGACGGAGTGTTTGCGTGAGAGCTTCACGTGAGGCCAAGGATTCGGTGGACGCTCGTGGATTCGAGACGTTGTTTCTCCGAGGAGTTGCGGCGTGATCGGTTGGAGGAGTTTGATCGATCGAGGACCAACAAAGACGATCTACGGGGAGGATTCGGTAAAAGTTGGGTCGTGAATTCGGTAAATCACTTTGTACTCAATTGTTCATAGTGAATAGTTTCGTGTGATCCGTCCCGTGGATTTTTTACTCCAAGTTGGAGTTTTTTTTCATAGTGAATTGTTTCGTGTGATCCATCCGTGAGTTTTTTACTCAAAGTTGGAGTTTTCCTGCGTAAAATCTTGGTGTGTTGGTTTTATTTTTTCATACTTGTTTTTAATTTGCATCGAGATTTTTGTTTTGTCGTTTACACCTATTCACCCCCCCTCTAGGTGTTATTTTACCTTTTAGATCTTTGGGAATTCATAACTTACACTTTCATGACAGGTCACGGATATTCTAGAAGTAAGTGTAACAGTTGCGTGTACTTCAGAAAGCTTAATATGGGATCTTTCATATATTTACTATTTTATGTTGATGATAAGTTAATTGCTTCCAACAATGTAGTTGAGATTAATAAATTAAAGGCTTTACTTAGGGATGAGTTTGAGATGAAAGATCTAGGTGCTGCTAAGAAAATTCTAGTATGGAAATTAAGAGGGACAACAAGTCAGGACTATTGCATTTGACATGGGAGACATACATAGAGATGATTTTAAAGTGTTTCGGGATGACAGACGCAAAATCGGTGAGCACTCCTTTTGTGACGCATTTCAGATTTTCAGCCGAGTTATCACTATAGTCCGATGATGAGCGGGAAGACATGTCACATGTTCCCTATTATAGTGATGTTGGAAGTATCATGTACGCCATGGTTTGCACACTGCCAGACTTCACCTATGCAGTGAGCATAGTTAGCAGATATATGACCAATCCTGGTATATAAGGCTCATTGGCAGGCTGTTAAGTGGATTCTGAAAGACTTGCGAGGTACTAATAGCACTTGTTTGGTGTTTTGGAGGAGTAAGGATGATGTGGTTGGATATATTGATTCGGATTTTGAATTAATTTGGACAGGAGAGATCACTTTCAGGATATATATTCTCTATCGGTGAGCACTCCTTTTGTGGCGCATTTCAGACTTTCAGCCGAGTTATCACTATAGTCTGATGATGAGTGGGAATACATGTCATATGTTCCCTATTCTAGTGCTGTTGGGAGTATCATGTACGCCATGGTTTGCACACGGCCAGACTTCTCTTATGTAGTGAGCATAGTTAGCAGATATATGACCAATCCTGGTATATAAGGCTCAATGGCAGGCTGTAATGTGGATTCTGAAATACTTGCAAGGTACCACTAGCACTTGTTTGGTGTTTTAGAGGAGTAAGGATGATTTGGTTGGATATATTGATTCAGATTTTGAATTAATTTGGACAGGAGAAGATCACTTTCAAGATATGTATTCTCCATTGGTAGATGTGCAGTTGGAAAGCTTCATTACAACCTATTGTCGCCTTGTCTACGACTGAGGCGTAATATATTACTATCACAGAGGGTGTGAAGGAAGCTATGTGACTAAGAGGCTTATTTGGATAGCTTACTTTTTGTTAAGGTCTGACGGTTATTTATTCAAACAGTCAAAGTGCTATTCATTTGTATAAGGATTAGATATTTTATGAGAGGATAAAGCACATCAATGTAAAGTTTCACTTTGTTCGAGATGTGATTGGGAAACGCACAGTGACTGTTAAGAAAATTGGTACGGAAGACAATCCAGTAGATATGCTTACTAAGTCTCTTACTATTGCCAAGTTCAAACATTATTTGGACTTGGTGGCGGTTGGCAGCACTTGAGGCCCTATGGGGCGTTTGGATAAGATGGAGCACGGAGTATTAAGAAGCATGTGAAAAATCAATTCAATGTGGAGTTTTGTGGTGACCTCGACATAGCCGCTAAACTACAAATTAAATCAAGGTTGAGATTGTTAAATTTGGTTTAGACTTATAGTTATCTAAATTGAAGTTAATCCTAATCAATTGGGATAAAATATAATTTAGATTTTTAATTTGGTCAACATGGATTATAAGTAGGAGTCTAATTCTAAGTGAATTAGAATAAAACTTGTCACGCCCCGAGCCCGATCCCTTTTGGCCGGTTCGAGAGCGTCAAACAGACGCCGAACGGACAGAGCTTCCCCTGTCCGCCCAAGGCTCAACACAAGTATCAATAGAGTACAAGTTTGCATAAGCGGAAGCATACACAATGGCTTGCACGATGGCAACCAATAGCTAAGGTGAAAGAATTAACAATTCAATATACAAGTAATATGACTAAATTTAAATCACATACATGCATCATTCTTTTTACATCTCATGTCTCCCAAAATATAAGTTTTGACATTTAAAGTAAATATCCTTTACATCATTCGTTAAAGCAAGTTCATAATACTAAAATCATCAAATACAAAAGAAGATAGTAAAGGGTATGCAACTACAAAATGAAATCCATCTCAGGCGGTCTCTACCTAGGGCGCGATGCCCTTACCGCGATCCTCTGCCGGCTCGCTAGGTCCCGACTCTATGGAAATAGTGGGGTGAGAACTACAATAGAGTTCCCAGTAGGTTCGGCAACCAACCACGCCGACTATCCCACTAGGTCTAATTAGGCATAATAGAATAAAGGAAAGTAAGTAGCCAACTAACAAATGCAGCTAATATGCCTGAACAATATAATATGCGATGCTCAATACAATGCTCATGATGAATGCAAGATTAACTTCTCATTACCCAATCTCATGGCTAGCCCGTAGGTTTCGCCCTCACAAACTCACCAACCCAAATCCCTATTGTCGGGGAGATAATCGCTACGACCCGATGGGACCGCCCTCTGGGGAGATAACCGTTACGACCCAGTGATGACAACTCCGGAGCACATCGCCCGAGGGGGAGCTACCGCCCTCGAGCAAGGACTATTAGGTGAGTACGATCAATCCTTAACTTTAAGGATTTCAAGTTCAATCTATTCCTTGACTTCAAGGAGAACCATGTACATATGACCCTTAATTCTAAGATGTTTATGTCATAATGTCACTACTTATTCTTGTTCTTTGTCATTGATGCCACACTTGTTTTCTAAGTCCTCTAGACTCATCAATGTCACTTGCTAAATCTATGTCAAGGTGTCACTTTTGTTTACTAACCCTTCTAGGTTCTTGTCACGATCATGCATACATAGGGATTATCATTCTCACGAACTTACAAACATTTAACATGCATTTGAATTCACATCATGCTACAAGAAGCTTACAATTTAACCCTATTATGCATAATGCTCAATTATACTCATATGCTCAAATAAAAATGACACCTAGACATAAAGAGATTTCCGGTGTCCTTGGAATGCACCACCCACCTTAATGAGGTAGTGGATGAAGATTACGATGTCTCCCGAATGTTACGAACGCCGAACTTTGCGCCCTAAAACCCAAATAGTGCTAAATTAGCCCCTTTATACATGAACTATACTTGAACATTTTCGCATCCTCAAACGGAGTTGCCCCACGCGTTTAGGACACCCCCAATTAGGTTTCTACGTGTTCAATTTGTCCCCGAAAATTTCTAGGGCAAAAGCCCCAAATTTTAACCCTAACCAAGCCCTATATGATTTGCTCTTGGATTGATCTCATTCCTAAGCTAAAGATGGCTTAGAATCAACCAAGAAGTTCTCTAATACCATCACAAAGCCTTTCTACTCATCCCTAGGGCATCCACTTGGTGCCCTAGTGATCCACCATGGGAGCACCATGAAGAACTCAAGTTTCCATGTGTTCCAATGCCTTTAGAGGGTTTCTAGGATAATTAGAGGATCAAAATCCCAAAATCCATGGTCTAAAACGAAACCCTAGAGTTCTATGAGCAAAAAAACTCACCCTTGCCACGAGCTCACCCAAGTCCACCTTGTTGGAGAGCCACAAGATCCTCTCCAAGCTCTTCTTCTTCTCCTCCTTGCTTCTTCTTCTTCTTTCCCAAACCCTAGCCCAAGCTTTTAGAGAGAGAAAGAGAGGAAATGAGAGGGAGAGGAGAGGAGAGGGGTTTTGCTGTGAAAATAGGAGAGGGATGGGCCAAATATCATGTTGTGACATTTGCAAATAGGCTCCTCAACTTAATTCTGTAGCAGACTTCACCCCTGCTGCCAGAGCCCCTGTGTACCGGTACACGGGTTTGTGTACCGGTACGGGCCTGCGCCGAAGTCCAAACCCGAGAGCAAGGTCTCTTGGTTTCGCAGCTTGTGTACCGGTACACGGGTCCCGTACCGGTACACCTTCGCGCAGACTCAAACCCGAGAGCAACCTGTGCTCGGGTCGCTTGCTGCACCGGTACAGCCATCATGGCGTACCGGTACACAATGCTCCAGATTTCAGGTTTGGCTCCGGTTCGACTCTACTTCACGTCGATCGATGCCAAATACATTCTAATACCTCTTTAACTCATTTTTGCTCTTCCAACCTTATTGGAATGCAAAAATGGAACTCACCAATCCATTTCTCTCGACACTTTAACCAATTTGATTAAAGTTCGATTATCGTTTTCGGGTTTCGATACGTTATATTCTCCACCCCTTATATTTAGTTTCGTCCGCGAAACTAGCTTACTTTAACTCAAATTCATATCTTAGTTCAGCTCGTCGAAGAGATGAGGGTAATGTTCCCTCATTGCGCTCTCGAGCTCCTCCGGTCGTCGTGATTACACCAACGAATTTTAACATACGGAATCTCGCGATTCGTAGTTTTCTTACTTCTCGGTCGATGATGTATGCCGGGAACTCCTCATAGATCATGTCCTCTTGAATCTCGGACGGTTCAAACGAGAGAACATGCTCGGGGTCGTGCACATACTTGCGGAGATTCGATACATGGAACACGTCGTGTACTCCCGCAAGCCTTGGTGGTAATGCTATCCTGTATGCCACCGCGCCGACCCGCTCCAACACCTCAAACGGTCCAAGGTATCAGGGACTTAGCTTCCCACAGATTCCAAACCGCTTAATCCCTTGCATCGGCGAAATCTTTAAAAACACGTGGTCTCCAACGGCAAATTCTATATCTTTCCTCCGTTTGTCGGCATAGCTCTTTTGCCGAGATTGCGCCGTAGCAAGTCGTTGGCGAGCAAGACGGACTTTCTCCTCCGCCTCCCGGACTACATCGGGGCAAAGAGCCGCCCTTTCGCCCATATCGCTCTAATGAATTGGAGAGCGACACTTCTTTCCATAAAGGGTCTCGAATGGGGCCATCACGATACTTTCTTGATAGCTGTTATTGTACGCGAACTCCGCCATCGGAAGATGATCATGCCAATTGCCCTTATAATTCAGCACACACGCTCGAAGCATATCCTCAAGTATTTGTATTGTACTCTCCGATTGACCATCACTTTGAGGATGAAATGCCGTGCTAAAGTCGAGCCGCGTGCCCAAAGCCTCCTGTAGGCTCCCCCAAAAGTGAGAGGTGAACCTCGGGTCTCGATCCGACACGATAGACACGGGCACCCCATGAAGTCTCACAATCTCGTCAATATACACTTGAGCCAACTTGTCCCCCGACCAAGTAATATGAATCGGTAGAAAATGCGCCAACTTCGTCAACCAGTCTACAATCACCCAAATTGCATTGTGCCTACCTTGAGATCGAGGCAATCCGGTCACGAAGTCCATTGCAATATTTTCCCATTTCCAAACGGGTATAGGTAAACTTTACAACTTTCCCGCCGGAAACCGTCGCTCCGCTTTTACTTGTTGGCAAGTAAGGCATTGCGCCACAAACTCCCCAATGTCTTTCTTCATGCCCGGCCACCAATAGTGCAACTTCAAATCTTGATACATTTTGGTGCCGCCCGGGTGTATACTATAAGGGGATTGGTGCGCCTCTTGCATGATCGCCCTGCGGATGTCCTTATTCTTAGGCACACACCAACGGTTTCTAAACCGGAGTGCGCCGTCGGTCCCAATGCCAAAGTTTTCGGCCCTTAGATTTATTCCATTGATCATTTTCATCCATTAGATCATACTATTCAACCAAATACCCACTCAACCCTAGGGGACCACTATCATTCTAAGTGGGGATCACCATTATCTTAACCGCACATCCCATCAATCAACGGTTAAAAATTTATGAGTAGAAGGGGGTCTATACTCAAAAGAGTATAGTAGCCCCAGTCTATATATATGTATATATATACATATATATGTATATATATATGTATATATATATACATATATATATACATATATATGTATATATATACATATATATAGACTGGGGCTACTATACTCTTTTGAGTATAGACCCCCTTCTACTCATAAATTTTTAACCGTTGATTGATGGGATGTGCGGTTAAGATAATGGTGATCCCCACTTAGAATGATAGTGGTCCCCTAGGGTTGAGTGGGTATTTGGTTGAATAGTATGATCTAATGGATGAAAATGATCAATGGAATAAATCTAAGGGCCGAAAACTTTGGCATTGGGACCGACGGCGCACTCCGGTTTAGAAACCGTTGGTGTGTGCCTAAGAATAAGGACATCCGCAGGGCGATCATGCAAGAGGCGCACCAATCCCCTTATAGTATACACCCGGGCGGCACCAAAATGTATCAAGATTTGAAGTTGCACTATTGGTGGCCGGGCATGAAGAAAGACATTGGGGAGTTTGTGGCGCAATGCCTTACTTGCCAACAAGTAAAAGCGGAGCGACGGTTTCCGGCGGGAAAGTTGTAAAGTTTACCTATACCCGTTTGGAAATGGGAAAATATTGCAATGGACTTCGTGACCGGATTGCCTCGATCTCAAGGTAGGCACAATGCAATTTGGGTGATTGTAGACTGGTTGACGAAGTTGGCGCATTTTCTACCGATTCATATTACTTGGTCGGGGGACAAGTTGGCTCAAGTGTATATTGACGAGATTGTGAGACTTCATGGGGTGCCCGTGTCTATCGTGTCGGATCGAGACCCGAGGTTCACCTCTCACTTTTGGGGGAGCCTACAGGAGGCTTTGGGCACGCGGCTCGACTTTAGCACGGCATTTCATCCTCAAAGTGATGGTCAATCGGAGAGTACAATACAAATACTTGAGGATATGCTTCGAGCGTGTGTGCTGAATTATAAGGGCAATTGGCATGATCATCTTCCGATGGCGGAGTTCGCGTACAATAACAGCTATCAAGAAAGTATCGTGATGGCCCCATTCGAGACCCTTTATGGAAAGAAGTGTCGCTCTCCAATTCATTAGAGCGATATGGGCGAAAGGGCGGCTCTTTGCCCCGATGTAGTCCGGGAGGCGGAGGAGAAAGTCCGTCTTGCTCGCCAACGACTTGCTACGGCGCAATCTCGGCAAAAGAGCTATGCCGACAAACGGAGGAAAGATATAGAATTTGCCGTTGGAGACCACGTGTTTTTAAAGATTTCGCCGATGCAAGGGATTAAGCGGTTTGGAATCTGTGGGAAGCTAAGTCCCTGATACCTTGGACCGTTTGAGGTGTTGGAGCGGGTCGGCGCGGTGGCATACAGGATAGCATTACCACCAAGGCTTGCGGGAGTACACGACGTGTTCCATGTATCGAATCTCCGCAAGTATGTGCACGACCCCGAGCATGTTCTCTCGTTTGAACCGTCCGAGATTCAAGAGGACATGATCTATGAGGAGTTCCCGGCATACATCATCGACCGAGAAGTAAGAAAACTACGAATCGCGAGATTCCGTATGTTAAAATTCGTTGGTGTAATCACGACGACCGGAGGAGCTCGAGAGCGCAATGAGGGAACATTACCCTCATCTCTTCGACGAGCTGAACTAAGATATGAATTTGAGTTAAAGTAAGCTAGTTTCGCGGACGAAACTAAATATAAGGGGTGGAGAATATAACGTATCGAAACCCGAAAACGATAATCGAACTTTAATCAAATTGGTTAAAGTGTCGAGAGAAATGGATTGGTGAGTTCCATTTTTGCATTCCAATAAGGTTGGAAGAGCAAAAATGAGTTAAAGAGGTATTAGAATGTATTTGGCATCGATCGACGTGAAGTAGAGTCGAACCGGAGCCAAACCTGAAATCTGGAGCATTGTGTACCGGTACGCCATGATGGCTGTACCGGTGCAGCAAGCGACCCGAGCACAGGTTGCTCTCGGGTTTGAGTCTGCGCGAAGGTGTACCGGTACGGGACCCGTGTACCGGTACACAAGCTGCGAAACCAAGAGACCTTGCTCTCGGGTTTGGACTTCGGCGCAGGCCCGTACCGGTACACAAACCCGTGTACCGGTACACAGGGGCTCTGGCAGCAGGGGTGAAGTCTGCTACAGAATTAAGTTGAGGAGCCTATTTGCAAATGTCACAACATGATATTTGGCCCATCCCTCTCCTATTTTCACAGCAAAACCCCTCTCCTCTCCTCTCCCTCTCATTTCCTCTCTTTCTCTCTCTAAAAGCTTGGGCTAGGGTTTGGGAAAGAAGAAGAAGAAGCAAGGAGGAGAAGAAGAAGAGCTTGGAGAGGATCTTGTGGCCCTCCAACAAGGTGGACTTGGGTGAGCTCGTGGCAAGGGTGAGTTTTTTTGCTCATAGAACTCTAGGGTTTCGTTTTAGACCATGGATTTTGGGATTTTGATCCTCTAATTATCCTAGAAACCCTCTAAAGGCATTGGAACACATGGAAACTTGAGTTCTTCATGGTGCTCCCATAGTGGATCACTAGGGCACCAAGTGGATGCCCTAGGGATGAGTAGAAAGGCTTTGTGATGGTATTAGAGAACTTCTTGGTTGATTCTAAGCCATCTTTAGCTTAGGAATGAGATCAATCCAAGAGCAAATCATATAGGGCTTGGTTAGGGTTAAAATTTGGGGCTTTTGCCCTAGAAATTTTCGGGGACAAATTGAACACGTAGAAACCTAATTGGGGGTGTCCTAAACGCGTGGGGCAACTCCGTTTGAGGATGCGAAAATGTTCAAGTATAGTTCATGTATAAAGGGGCTAATTTAGCACTATTTGGGTTTTAGGGCGCAAAGTTCGGCGTTCGTAACATTCGGGAGACATCGTAATCTTCATCCACTACCTCATTAAGGTGGGTGGTGCATTCCAAGGACACCGGAAATCTCTTTATGTCTAGGTGTCATTTTTATTTGAGCATATGAGTATAATTGAGCATTATGCATAATAGGGTTAAATTGTAAGCTTCTTGTAGCATGATGTGAATTCAAATGCATGTTAAATGTTTGTAANAACTAGGCTAATATACTATTAATAGCACCAAGTCATTGGTGCTACCACGTTTTTGGCCATTGGATTAAGAGATGTGCGGTTAGGATGATGTGGGCCCCCTAGGGTTGAGTGGGTGGTTGGTTGATGTCACGCCCCGGGACCTAGCAGAAGCCCGCCCGGTGCGTGTCCAGACCCGCCGTACGTCTAAAACATACAAGGCGTCTAAAATAAAGCGGTAAATAAAGTAATAAAAAGAAAGCATCTAAGTGTATCAGAGCAAAATACTACGAAGTGCTACAACAAGGAGAAGAACATAAAACTGATAATCCACTAAGTAAAACATAAGATAATACAAAANCTAAGTGTATCAGAGCAAAATACTACGAAGTGCTACAACAAGGAGAAGAACATAAAACTGATAATCCACTAAGTAAAACATAAGATAATACAAAAAGAGTCCCATAACAAGTACTAATCAGAATACAAGGTGGTCTCTCTATACATGGTGCCAAAAACGCTCCCTCTCTCTAACACAAACAAGAGAAGGAGTAACCACCTATAGCAAAACGGACTCTCTCCGAGCTAGCTACACGACACCCTTGCCGCGATCCCGTGCCTCCGCCGGTGCCGAAGGCTATGAAAAGAAAACATAGAACAGGGGCGTGAGAACTATTAAATAATAGTTCCCAGTGGGCAATTACTGACTTCAGTGAAATGCGCCACTAGGTCCAAAACTACAAAAAAAAAGGGTCAGTGTATAAGCATAAGCCAAAAGCGATAAATACAACGGGTAAGTAAAGATGATTACTGCTCAACCATGATGTTTCTACTTAGCATGATTTGTATAAGTAATAAAATAACTACCACAAGTATGTATATGAGAATAACCAATATGTAAATGCATGAGTATGCAACTATCCCAATGTCCACAATGTGAATAGCAATAATGTCAATGTTCACTATTCTAGTCAATGTCCACTTGTCACTTTAACTGTTTAAAGTTCCACTCTGATAAGACCCACCCGAAGGCTGTCTGGCATAAGATCCACCCGAAGGCTGTCTGGCTTTATCGTGCCTAATAGCCCCGTGGTAGCCAACATCCCCACCCTAGGAATGAGCCTTTCCCACGGCAATCCACTTCGGCGCCTAATCCCGCACGGTGAACGTATCCCGATGGCCAACTCCGGAGTGCCGGCTTGTAGGGAGCGACCCTCACAAGCATGTGCGAATGAGCACAATGGCAAGCATGCGCATAAGTCTGTCTCAAGTACCAAGTCCTCATGTCTAAGAACATGGAATATATCGAATGTCACAAAGGCCTATCGCTATGTCGTCATGTCTCTAACATGGAATATAGTCGATGTCCAATAGCCTATCACTATGTCTCTATGTTGCATTTTCATAGTTTACTAGTTTCAAGTGCCGCTTTATGACACTTTGTTTAATAAATTCAAGCATGGTAACTATGTTCTCGAATGCATAACATGAGTCATTTCAAACATAGAAAAGAAGTTTTCCACTCGCTAGTGCGATTACTTTTCACATGCATGCAACATATCCATAAGGCTCTACTATATAGAGTGAAATTTTCATCATACATAATGCATGCATTTTAAGTGTTCTAAAATTCACATAATTCATATTTAGCATGGATTTGCATTCAAAAATACTTTACGACAAGTATAAGAAAACGAGGGGCATTTTGCCCGGTCATGAAGCCAACCCACCGTGATCAAACCCTTCGTAAACCGACAAGGTGTCGACTAGTCTCCTAGCACCCCAAAGATAGAAACAAGGGTCAAACAATCTACGACAAACCCAACTCATACAATAAGCAACATAGGCTAAGGTGAGAAAAACCACTATAAAGAACACCTCTCTCAAGCTCCAAATTGTAGTTAGAGTCTTCAAATCCGAACCTAAATAAAGGTCCAAACATTCTCGGCAGCGGATCCACAAGCCCGCAATCATATTTCAAAGCCCTCAAATCCAAAAAGCCCAAATCTAACCCTAGAATCCCAATCTAAGGTTTCATCAAGCAAAAAGCTCCAAAACTAGGATCTAAGAGGAGAAGAACTATCACATACCTCAGGAAGCTCCAAATCAAGTCAAAAGATCCTCAGGGTTGAAGATGGATCCACCACCAAACTTCAAAAATCAACTCCAAAGTCCCTCAAAGGTGAGAAATAAAAGAAGGTTGATGCTCCAAGCCTTCAACAAGCTCCTCTCATTCTCCTGTTCTTCTCTTCTCTCATATCTTCTTCTCTCCTAGAAGGTAGTGTAGAAGAAATGCAGAGAGGTGCGAGAGAGAAAATGGCTGTAAGGCCCTCTGAAGCAACAAATCCACTTAGTCCCTTACAAACCAGCTCGTGGCGACTGGCCCGTCTGAGGATGCTCTCGCGCCGAAGGACGGGTCTACCCGACATCCCTGGGACCAGTCTCTCATTCGTCCCGCAAAACCAGCCGTTCCGGAGCTGTCTTTCCCGCAGCGACCGGTCTCCGACCCTTCTCGCAAAACATGTCTCGGAAACCGTCTCTCCCAGCCAAGGCCGTTGCCCCAAGCCCTGCGCACGCACTCTACTGAGGGACGATCTCCCTATCAGTGACTCGTCCACCCGAGAGTGAAAACTCTCAGGACATAGTCAAAATCTTCTAGAGATCGAGAACTTTTAGGCCGAATACCATCTACGGCCTCCACCAGGGAAAAGGTCGAGTAGCACATGAAACAACTCGAACCCTCGCAATTGCAAAGGTTCAGTGTCTCACATCACCCCTCTGTTGAAGCATAAAAAAAGAAAGAAAAAAAAGCGAGATGGAAAGAGAGAAAATTTGAATGATGGTGTATGAGATGATCTATGCACTAGGTGCATGGAGAAAATTTGAGTTCAAAATTTGAACGCGGTGCATAGGTTAATCCATGCACCAGGTGCATAGATTACAGAAAAAAGAAAGAGAGAGAACGTTCTCGTAAGTATCTATGGGTGTGGCAAATAGCAAATTAGTCCTTTCCCTTTCACATATTTGCTCCACTTCAAACACATAAATATTTTATTATAGAAAGGTATAATATAAACAAATAAGAAAGGTTAAGGTGCAATTTCATACCCATGATCCCATTATCCTATATCGTAACTTCCCACCTCTCCCATACGCACGCACAATACGCACGTTCTCCAGGACAGTTACGACTAGTCCCATAAATATCTCTCAATGAAAAAAAAAGACGCCCGTTTTTGAATTCTCAAACCTATTCCGAACAAAAAAAAAAAACCCATACTATTCCCCTGTTCACAAAAGAAGAGAAAAAAAAAGGGTAGTTTTTCCATTGATGTAGCATCAATCAATGACAAAGCTCTCTCTCTCTATATCTCTCCCTCCTAAAAAACAAAAGAAAAAAAAAAAGAAAAGAGAAGTAAAAGATCTCAGATCTCTCTTTCTCTCTCTCTCTCTCTGAAATGAGCGCCCACCTCCTCGCCCGCTCCTCGACCCCCTCTGCGTCGCCCGCCTCGCCGATTGCGCGCATCCCATCTCCGCCGTATGGTCAGCCACCCTCCGCCGAGCTCCACCGAGCTTTGCCGCATCTCCGCCGAGGAGATGGATCTCTCCGGCGATCTCCGGCACTGGGAGCTCACGCTATCCGGTGACGACCGACGCTTCGTCTCCTACGTGCTCGCCTTCTTCGCCGCCTCCGACAGCATCGTCTTCGAAAACCTCGCCTCCCGCTTCATGGCCAAGGTCCAGGTCGCCAAGGCCTGCGCCTTCTACGGCTTTCAGATCGCGATCGAGAACATCCATTCTGAAGCCGCCCGCTACTCGACCCCCTCTGCGTCACCCGCCTCGCCGATTGTGCGCACCCCCTAGATCCGCGGTGGCCGTGGTCACCATCAACCGCCTGGGCGCACTCAACTCGCTCACGCGCCCCATGATGGTCGCGCTCGCAGGCGCGTTTCGCCGTCTCGATGCCGACGACACCATGGCTGCCGTGGTCCTCACCGGGCGCGGCCGCGCCTTCTGCTCCAGCGTCGACCTCACCGCCGCCGAGGACGTCTTCAAGGGCGACATCAAAGACCCCGCTGCCGACCCCGTCGCCGCTATGGTCGCATGCCGCAAGCCCATCGTCGGCGCCATCACCGGATTCACCATCACCGCCAGGTTCGAGATCGTCCTCGCCAACCCCTGCGCCGCCGAGGACGTCGCTTCTCGCCGACCCCAACTACCCGAGGCCGCGTCGTTCCTCGCCAACCCCTGCGCCCGAGGCCGCCCGCCTCCTTGCCGACCCTTGCGCCGCTGAGGCCGTCGCTCCGAGGCCACCTGCTCCAAGGCCGCCCGCTCCTCGCCGACCTCTGCACCGCCGAGGCCGCCCGCTCCGAGGCCGTCGGCTCCTCGCCGACCTCTGCACCGCCGAGGCCTCCCACTCCGAGGCCGCCCGCTCCGAGGCCGCCCGCTCTGAGGCCGCCCGCTCCGAGGCCGCCTTCTTCCTCATCCTGCTCCTCTCCTGCTTCACCCCCTCCACACACCAGGTGTTCGACTTAAGTCCGCAACGAGCAGCGCTTCTTTTCCGGCAGCAGTCGCTGCATCTCGCGCATCGCCAGCGGATCCTTGATCCCCCACGACGAAGATGATACCGCTTGGATTGACGTCGAGTTCAAGGCCGGGGCCGAGCAGAAGGAGGCCACCGAGAACACCCTCGCCGCCTACAAGGCTGACCAGGACATGGTTCTGACGGAGTTGACGCCGACGCGTCACGCTCGCCAATTGTTTGATGAAATGCCTAAGATATGGCTTTGACGGAGTTGGCGCCGACACATCACGCCCATCGGTTGTATGAAATGCCTAAGATTTTTTTAGAGAGTGAGCGGTGCTCTTCTCTTTATAAAAAATATGGCATCATCGAAAGAGGGAAAGAGCGGTGCTCTTCTCTTTGTAAAAATATTATTAAAAGAGAGAAAGATAGAGAGAGCGGTGCTCTTCTCTTTATAAAAAAAGATGTGTTATCAAAAGAGAAAAAGCGGTGCTTTTCTATTTGTAAGAAAAATATATCATCAAAAAAAAGAGGGAGCTTTGTTAAAAAAAGGGAGACAAGGAAGGGATTTTCCCACCTTAGTTGTCCCATGAATGTAAAAGAGGCAAAGAAGAATTATTCATCTTTATTGTTCTGTATTTTCAGAGATAAAGAAAAAAAAAATATTCTCTTGATTCTCTTATAAGGAGGAGACAAAAGAAATTTTATTGAGTTATCGATTGATATTGTTTTGATCGTCCTTTTATTGGAAGAATAATGGATGTTTGAAAAATAATCGAACTCTTTGATTCTATCCAAAGTCGAATCTTTCGATTTGGTCAAATTAGACCAAATTGAAATTTAATTACATTGGACATTTTATGTGAGTTGAATTTTATTCATGATTGAGAATTTAAAAATTTTTAAGCGATGAATTTGATTCTGAATCATATGTTTAAATATTTTGATTTCATATAATCCCAAACTGATCACCTCAAAATAAAAAAAAAGATCTTGTATGGACTAAGCCTATACTCACCTCAAATCACATAGTCCAAGCTCTAACCACTCAGGTTCAGCCCAAACATAAATCTTGGCCCAATTCTATAGTTTACCCAAAGAAATATGGACCTAAGTCATATGGCCCTGAATTGAGCCCGAGCCCATATCCAAAATTTAGATATAATTCAGACCTCAACCTGAATCCATACTACATGGGCCTAAATTTAGCCCATACCCGAATCCATATCAGATAAGCCTACATTTAGTCTACGCCTGAACCTTAATCTGAACCCACATTGAGCCCAGGCCCAAGTTTGAATGCAAACCTAATTCAAACTAGTCCATTAAAAAAAAAGAATGCCCAAATTGAATCAAGTCTAAATTGAGAACCAATTCAGATGAATCTCCTCATCATATTGCTATCACATTCATATTAGATCAAATTCTAAAATATTTGTTTAGAATTGATCAAACCATTTTTTTTATCTTAGTATATGTGACTAAGATAAAAATAACAAATTAGGTTTTACCTAATCAAATCAAATTTATTGAACTCTAATACATCTACTTGGAGTTCAAACAAATGAAACCGAATTAGACTCTAATACATACACTTAGAGTTTAATTTAAATTGCATTTGACTAATCCTAATATATACAACTAGGATTTAGTTGATATTTCACCTCCTGGTGAACCCAAATTAGACTCTAATACATACACTTAGAGTTTAATTTAAATTACATTTGACTAATCCTAATATATATAATTAGGATTTAGTTGATATTTCACCTCATGGTGAATCCAAATTGGAGTCTAATACATACACTTAGAGTTTAATTTAAATCAAATTTTGACTAATCCTAATATATATAATTAGGATTTAGTTAATATTTCACCTTATGGTGAACTCAATGTGAGACATAATTAAGCTCTAACATATGAGCATAGAGCTTAATTGCACTGGACTTTGAGATATTAAATTGAAGTCTAATCCTAACACATACATTTAGGATGAAGGCTTAAATTGAATATCAAATCAAATCCCATTGGACTTTATCATATATATTTAAAGTTCAATTAACTAAATCAAACTCTAATCCATTTAATTAGAGTTTAATTTGAATCCGATTAAGTCCTAATGCATATACATGGAATCCTTCATCTTAGGGTGAACAATGTTGAGCACTGAAACATATAGAGTTCAATCAAATCAATTTGATCATATACTTTGATATCTTGGTTCAGAATCAAATTCAATCAACCATCATATTCATGTCGTTGAACTCATCATTTTCTCTTTTATTCATGTACACTAGGGGTATGTCCCTGGTTAAGCTATGTAATTGTATAATGAATTAGGTTATAAAATTCATCTTTTATCCAATTCTAGCATTACAGAGGTCTCTTAATCGAAGGTACCCTAATATTTTATAGGGGTAATTAACTGCTTTGCACGCCCGGTGGGACATGGCTTCTCCTTCCATCTTTGAGACCAATGTTATGCTAATAAAATTAGATGATAGATATTTAATCTACACTCGTTATTCTCTCGCAGGAGAAATGGCACCGAAGAACACTGCTACTACCACAGGCTCGATGATGATCAATGCAGGTCAGGTTTGCCTACCGGCATCTGTCCTCACCATTGGAGCTGCTGGTGCTGCGATCGAGTTCGGCACCATCCCAGAAGAGGCTAGGGCTACGCCTAAAGCGTCAGTCTTCAATAGGCTGACGTTCCCCAAGGGCACTGTGACCAAGTCATTCAAGAGAAATCTTCGTCGTACTTTGAAGCGGCAGGAGATGAACAAAGGAAATAAGTCCCAACAAGCCCAACATAATAGGTTTGTCGCCGGGCCCGACGTTTTGGCCCGTAACTGCTTTGCACCCTTGAGATTTGTGAAGAAAAATTCACCTACTGCAATTCTGCGCCCAGAGTTAGAAATGGCCCATTTAAAACCATCTTTTGCTTGTCCCTGCTTAAGAAACAATGATAAGAACTCTGTCTTCAAGCAGATATATAAAACTTTTAAGGCTGCAAAAGGGAGAATGAGCCTAGAGAAGAAAATTGAGAAGCCGAAGTGGCAACGAAGGACAACACTATCATGGGAAGGAAGAAAGACAGAGTGGAAGCCCAAAACTCTTGCTCAGATTAAAGAGGAAAAATCTAAAGTAGAAAATTTGGAGATTCACACAGTAAGAGTTATTGGGCATACGTCGTCAAGTGAGCCGGTTGATGAAGAAGAAACCATTCAGCAAATGCTTACGAGAGCCGCTGCAAGAAAAGCCGCGGAAGAGAAAGCAAGAGCTAAGGAAGCAAGCTCTTCGCAAACACAAAATATGGAGAATAAAGATGATATGCCTAGTGATCCATCTGACCCACGAGAGGAAGAGGAGGTTGTCTACTTCCCGAGGGATCCAAAGGACGTTATGATTGCGTCCTTGAAAAAGAAAGTTGATGAAAAGGATAGAGATATCATAAATCTCTATAAGAAGATGGAGGAGGTCATGAGTTTGATGTTAAATGTGCAGAAGCAATTGGGGGATCAACGGCGTCAAACCAAGATTCTAACCCAGCCGGAAGCACACATACCACAAGTCATTGATGAACAGGCTAAAACAACTGTTCTTAAAGAGACTACCTCTTTGACTAAGGAAGAAATTCATGATTTGATCACTTCACAAGTTAAAGAGACGGTAGCGGGGGCAACTCCAAAACCGAAAGGGAAAGGACATCCTTATCTATCGGAATACGATAACGTACCTTTTCCAGAAGGGTATCAGGTCCCTAAGTTCAAAATGTTCTATGGTGTTGGTAACCCTGATCAGCATCTAGCACATTTTAAGGCTATGTGTGGAATTACGGGGAGTAACGGACCTCTACTCTTGCGACAATTTCCACAAAGTTTATCAGGCATAGCTTTTGAATGGTACTACTGCCTCGAAGATGAGTCCGTTAAAACTTGGGCCGACATGGAAGAAGCTTTTAGAGCAAAATTCGCCACTGTTAGCGATAAGATTACTATCGCTGATCTGGTAGCCACCAGACGAAGAAAAGATGAAACAATGCTAGATTACATTACAAGGTGGCGGAACTTAAGTATAAGGTGTGAACAACCTCTAGACCAGTCTCAAGCCGTTGGTCTTGTCATGGGCAATATTGATAATTGGATGGCCCCTTTTCTGTGCACATCTAGTTGTTCCACTTTTCATGAATTAATATCAAATATTTCTAGATTGGAGAGAACCGATCCCCAGGTCCTCTTAAACTTACAAAAGATAAAAAAAGATGATAACAAAAGAGTTGAGGCGAAGTTGGCACAGGCTAGACCGGCCCGCATGAATATGATAGAGAAAGGAAAGAAGGCAATTACCTCTACAGTTGAACAGACCCCTGTAAAACCTGTGTTAGGGGATAATAATCCAAAAGGGATTTCTTTAGAGGAACGAAGAAACAAAGTATACCCTTTCAAACGGGATAAAGTTAAGAAAATATTTAACAATGCTGTTAAAAATGGTCTTCAACTGCCGGAGCCAAAGAAGCCAGAGGATGTAGGGAAAACTAGTGATTCGAACTATTGCCTATATCATAGATTAATCAGCCACCCGATTGAAGACTACTGGGTATTCAAAGACTGGGTTGAAAAACAATATAGGAGCGATGCAATCACTCTTTCACAATCAGTGTTATCAGAAGCTCCAGTCGAAAAGACCAATCTGATTGATACTGAAAATATAGAAGAAGTTGAGAATGCATTTCCTCCCGAGTTTTGGAATATATTCTTATCTAAGAAAACTCGAAAGATGTTAAAATATTTGAAAGATGTTCCATGAATAAAATGGCGAGGTCCCTTAAACCCAGAAGTGCAATCTGAGGATAAGCCCACACCTCCAATCAAAAAGATTAATACTTCAGCCAAGTCAAGGCACAGAATAACTCGAGTAAAGAAGAATAAAAAATTTGTTGAGCTGGCTCGACCACAACATAAGAAGCGGCCTATTGAGGAGCATATCGACTCAATGGAAGAATATAAACGAGTTGAAAGAGAGCCTCTCTTGATCCATGATTTTATTTTTAAAGCAATAGAAGAGGATAAGAAAAAGGACTCTGATGAAAGAGAAATTCCTGTCGAGGAGTGTAAAGAAAAAGGAGAGCCTTTCTGGGGAGAGACTTGCAGAGTCATCACCGCACAACGTGACGATGAAGAAATTATCCTTCCTTCTAGTCACGTTAGGGAACGAGAAAGGAACCTCAGAGAAGTTCATAACCAATTGGAAGAAATAAAAGAAATGACGCATTGCAACTATCACAAGGTGAATGATAAAATATTGGATATGAAAGCACAACTGAATGTAATGTTCTCTATGTTGATTGGGATCGAAGCCAGAGTAGAACAATTAATGAAGATTACTCCCATCCCTCAACAGACCCAGTTGCAAAATAACAGAGAACGGGAGATCGAAATATTACCAAGGCCTACAAGTCGATCTTCAAAACAGCTTTCACCTGAAACTTCTCAAAAAGATGAAGGAAAAGCTCCCCTTATAGAAACCAAAAATAAGGGTGGAGTCAATAAGAAATTTAACAAAGGGGAATGTTCGAGAACGGCGCCGACGGGAGGCGTTAATTCTCAGTCTTCTGACAGCAAAAATACACCTATGTATTGCCCTTTTCATCAAGTGAAAGGACATAACCTAGAAAACTGTCGTACTTTTCAACATATAAGAAGACCAAAAGGTCAGTTTTCTCAAAGGGCAAGTATAAGGCAAAGTGTCAGAAGCACAACTTTGAAAATCCAGGAGAAAAATAAGCACAAGACTATTCCTTACATACGGGAATCATGTCGTGTCATTACGACATCTGATGACGTGCTAGAAAGACCTGCGCCGACCCTGAGAGCAAATCAACAGACATCCACACCAAACTATAATGCTTATGTTGATCCTTTGGAATTATACGACACTTCAACTTATCATGATCCAATGAAGAAATTGTATAGGATGGAGTGTCGCTTAATCAGAATGGAGGGAGAAATGAGGAGGCTACACAATGAAATTAACATTATGAAGATGAACGTGAACGAAATAACCGGTGGTATAAAAGGCATAGATATTCAAATGAGAGCTATCATAGATATGCTCAAAACCGATGTTACTGAAGCGTCAAAAAGATATCGGGTCGAGACCTGTCGAGTCATAACTATGAAAGCTGATTTAAAGGAAGATGATAAGAAGCAAGGCTCGGAGCAATCAAAGTCAACAAAAGCCGAATACGACGCAAGTTTCTATGAAGCACACATAATTGCTCAAGAGCTTAAAAGAATGTCGATAAGAGGAAATGCAGGGTCATCTTCATTAAAAAAGAAGAAGAATACAACCCTAAACCAGCAATTAGAAGTTCACCAAAATAATAAGGCTCTGGTTAAGGAGAAAAATGAAGAAAAGAATAAAGTTAGACAGAATTCTGTGCCTATCATAACATATAGGGTGTCACGGCCCGAGCTCCGCCAATTTGGTCGGATTCGAGCACGCGACAGACGCCGAACGGACAGTACCTCCAACAACAAGTATATTACAAGCAAGTCAAAGGAGAATTGCGGAATATACAAGGTTTGCACGAGGGCAAACAACAACACAAGTGAAAGCATCGAAACTAACTAAACATCCAATACATGTCATTTGATTACATTTGCATCAAACACAAGTAGTTTATACATTTATTTACATCACGACTTTCTTTAACCAAGATATAATTTACATCACTTTCACATTACTATTTCAACATACAACAGTTGAGTACACCAAAAGTAGGGTATGCCCATGTAACTCCGGGGTCGCTATCTACGGCGCGACTCCCTTGCCTCGATCCTCCACCGCCCCGCTCGCGTACGGATCTGCAGGGTTAGTGGTAATGAGAACTAGAACGAAGTTCCCAGTGGGTTCAGCCGCCGACCACGCTGATTCGCCCACTAGGTCTAATTCAGGCATATGTATTTCAATAAAGAAGAATAACAAACCAACAATGCACTTCTAATATAATGCCTGCAAGAAACAATTCACAGAAAGATATTCATATTCAAATACATGATTACTATGCATGCATATCCTTTTTCACTTTCCTTTGGCCTTTACCCAATTCAACCTGGGGTGCTCCTAGTTTACCCCAACTCACACAGTCCACATATCCATCTAACGGGGGAGGCACAAGGCACTACCACCCAAAGGATCTTCGCCGGGCACGTCCACCCGTGGTGCATTTCTTCTCCGGAGTACACCACCCGTGGAGGAGCGACCTCGCACAAGCCGGAACCAATACATGTGAGTATGATCCCATCATCAAACTTTTGAGGAGGTATGGCCAACTTGTCACGATTCTCACTGTCTCAATGCTGCTGAATGGTTATTACCTATTCATGCACATACTGTCACTTGCCAATGTCACGGTGGTCCTGATGCCACAATACACATAATGTCACTCGGGTTAAACCTTGTTTAACTATTCACTTATCAATATCAATCAAGTCACTAATGTCAATGTCACCTTTATTTACTACGGTCACAGTCATTTCTTACATTCACATGCATATAAGGTCTTTAACTATCTTTGTTCACATGGATCTATATTATCACAATAATCATACGCAGATAATTGTCACAACCAACATATATTATTCATTACCCTACATGCAAGAATGCTATAGTATCAGTATGCTCAAAGAAAGGACATAGACATAGAAAGAGATCCGGTGTTTCCGGATAGCACCCCTCACCTCTGTGTGTCACAAGGATGCCACGGTTTCGATTTCACGATTTTTGGACTCGTTCGCCGCAAGCTACGACGATTTGTACTATTTCTGCTTGTCTTTCCAATATCTTCGCGCACGCTCGTCGTATCGCCAAACCGAGCACACCGATGCGTTCGTAGACCTACCAATTAGGTTAAAATGATATCAAAACCAAGTTTGAACCTCAAAATCACAAAACCCTAATTATAGGTCCTCCACAATATCATCTTCTCCAATCAAGCCCCTAGCTTGACAAAACATGGAGGAAAATCACCCTAAACATCTCTAGATGCCTCAACTAGAAGCAAAAACCCAAAACCTATCTCAATATCACAAGAACTCACATTGGGAGTCCAAAACTTTCCTTCAAAGCCTTGCTCTAGCTTGGTCTTCACCTTGGAGAGCTTCTTCTCCAAGCCTTTTTCCTCTAAAACCCTCTTGGTCCAAGCCCTAGAGAGAGAGGGAGAGAGAAGAAAAGGATTTTTAGAGAGAGAGAGGGAAGGTTTGAGAGTGAGAGTGAGAACAGATGAGTTCTCACTCATGCCCTAACCCATATAACCCCTCTCAAGCCATATTTGCATTTAAACCCCTCAACTTTTCATCTTTACAAACAGCCCTCACAGGGCATTTTCGGGCTCGGGGACCGGTCTCTCCCCTCCAGGGACCGGTTCCCGAGAGCTGTCCTGCAACCTGCGCAAAAGGGGACCGGTCTCCCCCTGATGAAACCGGTCTCCGGGGACCGGTCTCCCGCCGAAGGACCGGTTCCCGAGAGCTCAATTTCCAGGACTTACCGATTTTTCCTTCTGCTCGATTTACCAACGTTCGGGAACCGGTCTCTCACCCAAGGGACCGGTCCCCGAGAGCAAAAATTCTGAAAATTGTCTAGAACTGCAGTTTCACTCTCTCGGGTCCCTTTATATTTCATATATAGGCTCCAATTCACTATTAGCCTATAGTAACTCATTCCTTTCCGCGTTCCTCGCCTCGCCTTCTACGGCTTCAAGATCGCCGATCGAGAACATCCATCTGAAGCGCGCCCCTACTGCGATCCTCCCTCTGCCGTCACCGCCGCCCTGCCGAGGCGCACGAGCCCCTAATCCGCTTGCCGTGTTCACCATCAATCCGCCTGGCGCACTCAACTCCTCACGTATTGCGCGCCATGATGTCGCGCTCGCCAGGCAGCTTTCGCCGTCTCGATGCCTCGACGACACCATGGCTCCGTGGCCTACACCGGCGCCTTGCGCCTTCTGCCTCAGCGTCGACTCATCCGCCGCCAGGGACGTCTTCAAGGGCGACATACAAAGACCCCGCGCGACACTCCCGTCGCCGCTATGGTCGCATCCCGCAAGCCCAACGTCGGCCCAATCTAAGGATTCATCACCATCACCGCTCAGGTTCGAGATCGCCTCCCAACACCCTCGCCGAGGAACGTCCGCTTCTCGCGCGCAACCAAACTACCCGAGGACCGCGTCGTCCTCAGCCAAACAGACCTGCCCCGGAGGCCGCCCGCCCTTGCGGACGCCTTGCCCGCTGAGGCCTCGCCCGAGCCACCTGCTCCAAGGCCGCCCGCTCATCGCCGACCTCTGATCTATCCCCGAGGCTCGCCCCTCCGTAGTCCGTCGCATCCTCGCCGACCTCTGCATCCGCCGAGGCCTCCCACTGCCGAGGCCGCGCCCGCTGCCGAGGCCGCCCGCTCGAAGGCCGCCCGCTCCGAGGCGCCTTCTTCCTCATTCCTGCTCCCTGCCTGCTTCACCCCTGTCCACACACCAGGTTTCGACCTTAAATCTCGCAACTGAGTCAGCGCCTCTTCCCGGCAGCAATCGCGCATCTCAGCAGCATCGCCCAGCGGATACCTTGATCCCCCCGACGAAGATGATACCTGCTGGATTGACGTCGAGTCAAGCGGGCCGAGCAGAAAGAGGCCACCGAGAACACCCTCGCCGCTACAAGCTGACCCAGGACAATGGTTCTCGACGGAGTTGACGCCGACAGGCGTCACGCTGCACAATCTGTTGATGAAATGCCTAAGATATGGCTTTGACGCAGTTGCGCCGACACATTCTACGCACCATCGTTGTAGAAATGCCTAAGACTTTTTTAGAGAGTGAGCGGTGCTCTTCTCTTATAAAAAAATGCTATCATCGAAAGAGGAAAGAAGCGGTGCTCTTCTTTTGTAAAAATATTATTAAAAGAGAGAAAGATAGAGAGAGCGGTGCTTTCTCCTTTATAAAAAAGATGTTTATCAAAAAGAGAAAAAGCGGTGCTTCTATTGTAAGAAAAATATATCATCAAAAAAGAGAGGCTTGTTAAAAAAAGGAGATCAAGAGGTTTCCAACTCTAGTGTTCCCATGAATGTAAAGAGGCAGAAGAATTATTCATCTTTATTTGTTCTGTATTTTCAGAGTTAAAGAAAAAAATAATATTCTCTGATTCTCTTATAGAGGAGACAAAAAATTTATTGAGTTATTCGATTGATATTGTTTGATCGTCCTTTTAATTGGAGAATAATGATCTTTGAAAAAAAATTCGAACTTTGATTCTATCCAAAGTCGAATCTTCGATTTGGTCAATTAGACGAAATTGAAATTTAATTACATTGGAACATTTAGTGTACTATTTATTCTGATCAGGTGAGAATTAAAAATTTTTAAGCGATAGATTTGATTCTGAATCATATTTAAGAATATTTGATTTCATATAAATCGCCAAACTGATCACCTCAAATAAAAAAAGAATCTTGTATGGCATAGCCTATACTCCTCAATCACTTTAAGTCAAGCTCTAACACTCAGGTTCATCGCCAAACATAAATCTTGGCCAATTCTAATAGTTACCCAAGAAATATGGAACCTAATATATATGGCCTGAATTGACCCGAGCCCATATCCAAATTTAGATTAATTCAACCTCAAACTGAATCCATACTACATGGCTAATTGAGCCCATACCCGAACCATATCAGATAAGATAATTTAGTCTACGCCTGAAGCCTCTAATCTGAACACCATTGAGCCCAGGCCCAAGTTTAATTGCAACCTATATCAAACTAGTACATTAAAAAAAAAGAATGCCCATAATCGATCAAGTCTAAATTGAGAAAACTCATTCAATGATCCCTACATCATATAGCTATCACATTCATATTAGATCAAATCTAAAAATTTGTTTAGTAATTGATCAAACCATTTTTTATCTTAGATATATGTGACATAAGATAAAAATAACAAATTAGGTTTTACCTAATCAAATCAAATTATTGAACTCTAATACATCTACTTGGAGTCAAAACAAATGAAACGATTTAGACTCTAAACATACACTTAGAGTTTAATTTAAATGCATTTGACAATCCTAATATATACAACAGGATTTAGTTGATATTTCACTCCTGTGTGAACCAAAATTAGACTCTAATACATACACTTAGAGTTTAATTTAAATTACATTGACTAATCCAATAATATAATATTGATTTAGTTGATATTTCACCTCATGGTGAATCCAAATTGGAGTCTAATACATACACTAGAGTTAATTAAATCAAATTTACTAATCCTAATATATATAATTAGGATTAGTTAATATTTCACCTTATGGTGAACTCAATGTGAGACATAATTAAGCTCTAACATATGACATAGAGCTTAATTGCACTGGACTTTGAGATATTAAATTGAAGCTAATCCTAACACATACATTATGATGAAGCTTAAATTGAATATCAAATCAAAATCCCTTGACTTTATATATATATAAGTTCAATTAACTAAATCAAACTCTAATCCATTTAATTAGAGTTTAATTTGAATCCGATTAAGTCCTAATGCATATACATGAATCCTTCATCTTAGGTGGAACAATGTTGAGCACTGAAACATATAGGTATCAATCAAATGACAAATTTAGTCATATACATTTGATACTTGTTCAGAATCAAATTCAATCACCATTGTATTCATGTCGTTGAACTCATCATTTCTCTTTTATTCATGTACACTAGTGGTATGTCCCTGCTTAAGCTATGTAATTTATAATGAATAGTTATAAAATCATCTTTTATCCAATTCCAGCATTACAGAGGTCTCTAATCGAATGTACCCTAATATTTTATAGGCGGTAATTAACTGCTTTGCACGCCGGTGGACATGGCTCTCCTTCCATCTTTGAGCCAATGTTATGCTAAAAAAATTAGATGATAGATATTTAATCTACACTCGTTATTCTCCTCGCCAGGAGAAATGGCACCGAAGAACACTGCTACTACCACAGGCTCGATGATCGATCAATGCAGGTCAGGTTGTCCTACCGACATCTTCCTCACCATTGGAGCTGCTGGTGCTGCGATCGAGTTCGGCACCATCCAAAGAGGCTAGGGCTACCTAAACGTCAGTCTTCAATAGGCTGACAGTTCCCCAAGGGCACTGTGACCAAGTCATTCAAGAGAAATCTCGGTCACTTTGAAGCGGCAGGAAGATGAACAAAGAAATTAAGTCCCAACAAGCCCAAATAATAGGTTTGTCGCCGGGGCCCGACTTTTGGCCCGTAACTGCTTTGCACCTTGAGATTTGTGAAGAAAAATCACACTACGCAATTCTCGGCGCCAGAGTTAGAAATGGCCCATTTAAAACCATCTTTTGCTTGTCCCTGCTCTAAGAAAACAATGATAAGAACTCTGTCTTCAAGCAGATATAAAACTTTTAAGGCTGCAAAAAGGAGAATGAGCCTAGAGAAGAAAATTGAGAAGCAGTGGCAACGAAGGGACAACACTATCATGGGAAGGAAGAACACGGAGCGCAAGCCCAAAACTCTTGCTCAGATTAAAGAGGAAAAATCTAAAGTAGAAAATTTGGAGATTCACACAGTAAAGAGTTATTGGGCATACGTCGTCAAAGTGACCGGTGATGAAGAAGAAACTATTCAGCAAATTCTTAGAGAGCTGGCTCAAGAAAAACGCGGAAGAGAAAGCAAGAGCTAAGGAAGCAAGGCTCTTTGCCACAACAAATATAGAGATAAAGATGATATGCCTAGTGATCCATCTGACCCACGAGAGAGAAAGGAGGTTGTCTACTTCCGAGCTGATCCAAAGGACGTTATGATTGCGTCCTTAAAAAAGAAAGTTGATGAAAAGGACAGAGATATCATAAATCTCTATAAGAAGATGGAGGAGGTCATGAGTTTGATGTTAAATGTGCAGAAGCAATTGGGGGATCAACGGCGTCAAACCAAGATTCTAATCACAGCGGAAGCACACATACCACAAGTCATTGATGAACAGGCTAAAAACAAACTGTTGCTTAAGAGACACCTCTTTGACTAAGGAAGAATTCATGATTTGACACTTCACAATAAAGAGACGGTAGCGGGGCAACTCCAAAACCGAAAGGGAAAGACATCCTTATCTATCGGAATACGATAACGTACCTTTCAGAACGTATCAGGTCCCTAAGTTCAAAATGTTCTATGTGTTGGTAACCCTGATCAGCATCTAGCACATTTTAAGGCTATGTGTGGAATTACAGGGGAACGGACTCTCTATCTTGGACAATTTCCACAAAGTTTATCAGGCATAGCTTTTGAATGTACTATCTGCCTCGAAGATGAGTCCGTATAAAACTTGGGCCGACATGGAAGAAGCTTTTAGAGCAAAATCGCCACTGTTAGCTGATAGATTACTATCGCTGATTCTGGAGCACCAGACGAAGAAAAGATGAACAATGCTAGATTACATTACAAGGTGGCGGAACTTAAGTATAAGGTGTGAACAACCTCTAGACCATCTCAAGCCGTGGCCTTGTCATGGGTAATATTGATAATGGATACTCTTTTCTCTGCACATCTAGTTGTTCAACTTTTCATGAATTAATATCAAATATTTCTAGATTGGAGAGAACCGATCCCCAGGTCCTCTTAAACTTACAAAAGAAAAAAAAGATGATAACAAAGAGTTGAGGCGAAGTTGGCACAGCTAGACCGCCCGCATGAATATGATAGAGAAAGGAAAGAAGGCAATTACCTCTACAGTTGAACAGACCCCTGTAAAACCTGTTTAGGGATAATAATCCAAAAGGGATTTCTTTAGAGGAACGAAGAAACAAGTTATACCCTTTCAACGGAATAAAGTTAGAAAAATATTAACAATTGCTGGTTAAAAATGGTCTTTCAACTGCCGGAGCCAAAGAAGCCAGAGGATGTAGGGAACACTAGTGATTCGAACTATTTGCCTATATCATAGATTAATCAGCCACCCGATGAAGACTACTGGTATTCAAAGACTGGTTGAAAAACAATATAGGAGCGATGCAATCACTCTTTCACAATCGAGTGTTATCAGAAGCTCCAGTCGAAAAGACAATCTGATTGATACGAAAATATAGAAGAAGTTGAGAATGCATTCCTCCCGAGTTTTGGAATATATTCTTATCTAAGAAAACTCGAAAGATGTTAAAATATTTGAAGATGTTCCAAGTAATAAATGGCGAGGTCCCTTAAACCCAGAAGTGCAATCTGAGGATAAGGCCCACACCTCCAATCAAAAGATTATACTTCAGCCAAGTCAAGGCACAGAATAACTCGAGTAAAGAAGAATAAAAAATTTGTTGAGCTGGCTCGACACAACATAAGTAACGGCCTATTGAGGACATATCGACTCAATGGAAGAATATAAACGATTGAAAGAGAGCCTCTTGATCCATGATTTTATTTTAAAGCAATAGAAGAGGATAAGAAAAAGGACTCTGATGAAAGAGAAATTCCTTCGAGGAGTGTAAAAAAAGGAGAGCCTTCTGGGGAGAGATTGCAGAGTCATCACCAGCAACACTGACGATAAAAAAATTATCCTTCCTTCTAGTCACGTTAGGAACGAGAAAGGAACCTCAAGAAGTTCATAACCAATTGGAAGAAATAAATGAAATGACGCATTGCACTATCACAAGTGAATGATAAAATATGATATGAAAGCACAAATGAATGTAATGTTCTCTATGTTGATTGGGATCGACGCCAGAACAGAACAATTAATGAAGATTACTCCCATCCCTCAACAGACACCAGTTGCAAAATAACAGAGAACGGATATTGAAATATTACCAAGGCCTACAAGTCGATCTCAAAAACGCTTTCACCTGAAACTTCTCAAAAAGATGAAGGAAAGCTCCCCTTATAGAAACAAAATAAGGGTGGTCAATAAAAATAACAAAGGGGAATGTTCCGATGAACAACGCGACGGAGGCGTTAATTCTCAGCCTTTTGGAACAAAAATACAACTATGTATTGCCCTTTTCATCAAGTGAAAGAACATAACCTAGAAAGCTGATCGTATTTTAACATATAAGAAGCCAAAAATGCCAGTTTTCTCAAAGTGGCAATTATCAGCAAAGTGTGAAAGTACAACTTTTGAAATCGAGGAGAAAAATAAGCACAAGACTATTCCTTACATACGAGAATCATGTCGTGTCATTACGACATCTGATGACGTGTTAGAAAGACCTGCGCCGACCCTGAGAGCAACATCAACAATATCCACACCAAAACTATAATATTTATGTGATCATTTGGAATTATACGACACTTCAACTTATCATGATCCAATGAAGAAATTGTATAGGATGGAGTGTCACTTAATCAGAATGGAGGGAGAATGAGGAGCGTACACAATGAAACTAACATTATGAAGCATGAACTGTGAACGAAATAACCGGTGGATAAAAGGCATAGATATTCAAATGAGAGCTATCATAGATATGCTCAAAACCGATGTCTATGAAGCTTCAAAAAGATATCGGTCGAGACTGTCGAGTCATAACTATGAAACTGATTTAAAGGCAATGATAAGAACGCAAGGCTCGGAGCAATCAAAGTCAACAAAAGCCGAATACGACGCAGATGTTTCTATGAAGCACACATCAATTGCCTC
>NC_033633.1:6220261-6236301 GCF_001540865.1 Ananas comosus | reverse complement strand
AACCTATTCCGAACAAAAAAAAAAAAAAAAACCCATATTATTCCCCTATTCACAAAAGAAGAAAAAAAAAAAGGGTAGTTTTTCCATTGATGTGGCATCAATCAATGGCAAAGCTCTCTCTCTATCTCTCTCCCTCCTAAAAAAAAAAAGAAAAAAAAAGAAAAGAGAAGTAAAAGATCTCAGATCTCTCTTTCTCTCTCTCTCTCTGAAATGAGCGCCCACCTCCTCGCCCGCTGCTCGACCCCCTCTGCGTCGCCCGCCTCGCCGATTGCGCGCATCCCATCTCCGCCGCATGGTCAGCCACCCTCCGCCGAGCTCCACCGAGCTTCGCCGCGTCTCCGCCGAGGAGATGGACCTCTCCGGCGATCTCCGGCACTGGGAGCTCGCACTATCCAGCGACGACCGGCGCTTCATCTCCCACGTGCTCGCCTTCTTCGCCGCCTCCGACAGCATCGTCTTCGAAAACCTTGCCTCCCGCTTCATGGCCAAGGTCTAGGTCGCCAAGGCCTGCGCCTTCTACGGCTTTCAGATCGCGATCGAGAACATCCATTCTGAAGCCGCCCGCTGCTCGAACCCCTCCGCGTCACCCGCCTCGCCAATTGTGCGCACCCCATGGATCCGCAGTGGCCGTGGTCACCATCAACCGCCCGGGCGCACTCAACTCGCTCACACGCCCCATGATAGTCGCGCTCGCAGGCGCGTTTCGCCGTCTCGACGCCGACGAGACCATGGCCGCCGTGGTCCTCGCCGGGCGCGGCCGCGCCTTCTGCTCCGGCGTCGACCTCACCGCCGCCGAGGACGTCTTCAAGGGCGACATCAAGGACCCCGCTGCCGACCCCGTCGCCGCCATGGTCGCATGCCGCAAGCCCATCGTCGGCGCCATCGCCGGATTCACCGTCACCGCTGGGTTCGAGATCGTCCTCGCCAACCCCTGCGCCGCCGAGGACGTCGCTTCTCGCCGACCCCAACTACCCGAGGCCGCGTCGTTCCTCGCTGACCCCTGCGCCCGAGGCCGCCCGCCTCCTTGCCGACCCTTGCGCCCGAGGCCGCCCGCCTCCTTGCCGACCCTTGCGCCGCTGAGGCCGTCGCGCCGAGGCCACCCGCTCCGAGGCCGCCCGCTCCTCGCCGACCTCTGCACCGCCGAGGCCTCCCGCTCCGAGGCCGCCCGCTCTGAGGCCGCCCGCTCCGAGGCCGCCTTCTTCCTCATCCTGCTCCTCTCCTGCTTCACCCCCTCCGCACACCAGGTGTTCGACTTAAGTCCGCAACGAGCAGCGCTTCTTTTCCGACAGCAGCCGCTGCATCTCGCGCATCGCCAGCGGATCCTTGATCCCCCATGACGAAGATGATACCGCTTGGATCGACGCCGAGTTCAAGGCCGGGGCCGAGCAGAAGGAGGCCACCGAGAACACCCTCGCCGCCTACAAGGCTGACCAGGACATGGTTCTGACGGAGTTGACGCCGACTAGTCACGCTCGCCAATTGTTTGATGAAATGCCTAAGATATGGCTTTGACGGAGTTGGCGCCAACACATCACGCCCATCGGTTGTATGAAATGCCTAAGATTTTTTTAGAGAGTGAGCGGTGCTCTTCTCTTTATAAAAAATATGGCATCATCGAAAGAGGGAAAGAGCGGTGCTCTTCTCTTTGTAAAAATATTATTAAAAGAGAGAAAGATAGAGAGAGCGGTGCTCTTCTCTTTATAAAAAAAGATGTTTTTTTAGAGAGTGAGCGGTGCTCTTCTCTTTATAAAAAATATGGCATCATCGAAAGAGGGAAAGAGCGGTGCTCTTCTCTTTGTAAAAATATTATTAAAAGAGAGAAAGATAGAGAGAGCGGTGCTCTTCTCTTTATAAAAAAAGATGTGTTATCAAAAGAGAAAAAGCGGTGCTTTTCTCTTTGTAAGAAACATATATCATCAAAAAAGAGATGGAGCTTTGTTAAAAAAAGGGAGACAAGGAAGGGATTTTCCCACCTTAGTTGTCCCATGAATGTAAAAGAGGCAAAGAAGAATTATTCATCCTTGTTGTCCTGTATTTTCAGAGATAAAGAAAAAAATTATATTCTCTTGATTCTCTTATAATGAGGAGACAAAAGAAATTTTATTGAGTTATCGATTGATATTCTTTTGATCGTCCTTTTATTGGAAGAATAATGGATGTTCGAAAAATAATCGAACTCTTTGATTGTATCCAAAGTCGAATCTTTCGATTTGATCAAATTAGACCAAATTGAGATTTAATTACATTCGACATTTTATGTGAGTTGAATTTTATTCATGATTGAGAATTTAAAAATTTTTAAGCGATGAATTTGATTCTGAATCATATGTTTAAATATTTTGATTTCATATAATCCCAAACTGATCACCTCAAAATAAAAAAAAAGATCTTGTATGGACTAAGCCATACTCATCTCAAATCACATAGTCCAAGCTCTAACCACTCAGGTTCAGCCCAAACATAAATCTTGGCCCAATTCTATAGTTTACCCAAAGAAATATGGACCTAAGTCATATGGGCCTGAATTGAGCCCGAGCCCATATCCAAAATTTAGATATAATTCAGACCTCAACCTGAATCCATACTACATGGGCTTGAATTTAGCCCATACCCGAATCCATATCATATAAGCCTACATTTAGTCTACGCCTGAACCTTAATCTGAACCCACATTGAGCCCAGGCCCAAGTTTGAATGCAAACCTAATTCAAACTAGTCCATAAAAAAAAAAGAATGCCCAAATTGAATCAAGTCTAAATTGAGAACCAATTCAGATGAATCTCCTCATCATATTGCTATCACATTCATATTAGATCAAATTCTAAAATATTTGTTTAGAATTGATCAAACCATTTTTTTATCTTAGTATATGTGACTAAGATAAAAATAACAAATTAGGCTTTACCTAATCAAATCAAATTTATTGAACTCTAATACATCTACTTGGAGTTCAAACAAATGAAACTGAATTAGACTCTAATACATACACTTAGAGTTTAATTTAAATTGCATTTGACTAATCCTAATATATACAACTAGGATTTAGTTGATATTTCACCTCCTGGTGAACCCAAATTAGACTCTAATACATACACTTAGAGTTTAATTTAAATTACATTTGACTAATCCTAATATATATAATTAGGATTTAGTTGGTATTTCACCTCATGGTGAATCCAAATTGGACTCTAATACATACACTTAGAGTTTAATTTAAATCAAATTTTGACTAATCCTAATATATATAATTAGGATTTAGTTAATATTTCACCTTATGGTGAACTCAATGTGAGACATAATTAAGCTCTAACATATGAGCATAGAGCTTAATTGCACTGGACTTTGAGATATTAAATTGAAGTCTAATCCTTACACATACATTTAGGATGAAGGCTTAAATTGAATATCAAATCAAATCCCATTGGACTTTATCATATATATTTAAAGTTCAATTAACTGAATCAAACTCTAATCCATTTAATTAGAGTTTAATTTGAATCCGATTAAGTCCCAATGCATATACATGGAATCCTTCATCTTAGGGTGAACAATGTTGAGCACTGAAACATATAGAGTTCAATCAAATCAATTTGATCATATACTTTGATATCTTGGTTCAGAATCAAATTCAATCAACCATCATATTCATGTCGTTGAACTCATCATTTTCTCTTTTATTCATGTACACTAGGGGTATGTCCCTGGTTAAGCTATGTAATTGTATAATGAATTAGGTTATAAAATTCATCTTTTATCCAATTCTAGCATTACAGAGGTCTCTTAATCGAAGGTACCCTAATATTTTATAGGGGTAATTAACAATAAACGCTTGCGTTTATTGGAAACCATGAATCCATAATACCTAATAACCATACATATTTAAATATTAATTTGAATCATGAATACTACCCCACGGGAAAAATCAAAATAAGATCAACCGTGCAAGGTATATCATTCGTGGTCGCAGACACCCTCATAAAAAGGAGTTTCGTCCGCGAAACTCAAAACGACAACATACCTCAAAGCTCCATCTGAAAAAGATGGGGGTAGCGCTCCTGCAGCGCACTTTCTAGCTCCCACGTGGCCTCCCGTTCCCCGTGGTTGCTCCAAAGAACCTTCACGTACGAAATATCCCGATTTCTCTGTTTCCGCACCTCGCGAGCTAAGATCTTCACGGGTTGCTCCTCGAAGCTCAAATCGTCCCGCAACTCCACAGGTGTAGCATCCAGCACATGAGTCGGGTCGAAGACATACTTCCGAAGGACCAATACATGAAAGACGATGTGCACGCCAGATAGGTTCGGTGGTAGAGCAAGTCGATACGCTACCGGACCTACACGTTCCAAGATCTCATACGGTCCAATGAAACGGGGGCTCAACTTACCCCGAATCCCAAATCTCTTGATCCCTCTAGTCGGCGAGACCTTCAAGAAAACATGGTCTCCCACTTGGAACTCCAAGTCTCGCCGTCGTCGGTCGGCGTAGCTCCTTTGTCTACTCTGTGCCGTCAAAAGTCGCTCCCGAGCAATTCGAACCTTGTCCTCAGCTTCCTGGAACACGTCAGGGCCTAATGCCAGTCTCTCGCCAACTTCACTCTAATGAAGTGGCGATCTACATTTCCGTCCATAGAGTGCTTCAAACAACGTCATCTTAATGCTTGCTTGATAACTATTGTTATAAGCAAACTCCGCCATCGGTAGATGCTGCGACCATCCTCCCTGGAAGTCTATCACACATGCTCGGAGCATATCCTCTAAGGTCTGAATAGTGCGCTCTGACTGCCCGTCACTCTGAGGGTGGAAAGCAGTGCTGAAGTCGAGTCGGGTGCCCATGGCGTCCTGTAGACTTCTCCAGAAGTGAGACACAAACCGAGTGTCTCGATCAGATACAATCGAGGTAGGCACTCCATGAAGTCGCACAATCTCATCAAGGTACACTTGTGTGAGCTTCTCTCTGGTCCAAGTAGTATTAATAGGTATGAAGTGCGCCGACTTCGTCAACCTATCCACGATCACCCATATAGCATCATGCCCGGCCTGAGAGCAAGGCAATCCTGTCACAAAATCCATGGTGATTTTCTCCCACTTCCACACGGGAATAGACAAACTCTGAAGTTTTCCCGCGGGTAATCGATGCTCTGCCTTTACTTGTTGGCAAGTTAGACAACGAGCTACAAACTCGCCAACGTCCTTTTTCATCCTGGGCCACAAATAAAGCAATTTTAAATTCTTATACATCTTGGTGCCTCCCAGATGTATCGCGTAGGACGCTCGGTGTGCTTCTTGAAGAATATCCTCTTTAATTTCCGAATCCGCTGGTACACAAATCTGTCCACGAAAATGCATCAATCCTTGGTCATCCACAAGGAACTCGCCGGTGCAACCATCAACCATTTTACCTTTCATCTTTTGCAACTCCACATCAGAAGTTTGCTTCTCTTTAATTCGATCCAAAAGTGTAGGTTGCACCACCAACGTCATCAACCTCAAGGCGTGTCAGGAGTCACCACCTCTAACTCCAACCGCTTCATTTGCTCGATCAACTGCGGTCGAGTAACAACATGCATCGCTAAGTTTTCTGTCGGTTTCCGACTTAGCGCATCAGCCACCACGTTAGCCTTGCCTGGGTGGTATAGAATCGTCAAATCATAATTCTTGAGCAGCTCCAACTATCTGCGCTGTCTCAAGTTCAACTCCTTCTGAATGAACAAATACTTCAAGCTCTTGTGATCAGTGTATACTTCACACCGCTCGCCATATAAGTAATGACGCCATAACTTCAATGCAAAGACTACGGCCGCCAACTCCAAATCGTGTGTAGGGTAATTCTTTTCATATTCCTTCAATTGGCGAGAAGCATACGCGATCACCTTGCCATCGTGCATCAAAACGCAGCTCAATCCATTAAGAGATGCATCGCTATAAACCACATACCCTGCTCCAGCCACAGGTAGGGTCAGGATCGGGGTGGTCATCAATCTTTGCTTCAATTCTTGGAAGCTTCTCTCACACGCATCATTCCAGATGAACTTAGCGCCTTTATGCGTGAGCCTCGTGAGAGAAGTAGACAACTTAGCAAACCCCTCAACAAATCTCCGATAATAAACGTCCAATCCAAGGAAGCTCCGAATCTCCGTGACGCTCGTCGGTCTCGGCCAATCCTTGATTGCTTCAATCTTCTTGGGATCCACGGCTATACTCGATCCCGATATCAAATGTCCAAGGAAGGCTACCTCTCGAAGCCAAAATTCACACTTCTTCAGCTTAGCATACAGCTTCTTTTTCCGAAGTATTTGAAGTACAAGCCTCAAATGCCCCTCATGATGCGCATCACTTCGGGAATAAACCAAAATGTCGTCGATGAACACCACGACAAATCTGTCTAGATAAGGCTTAAAAACACGGTTCATCAGATCCATAAAAGCTGCCGGGGCATTAGTAAGCCCAAAGGGCATAACAGTGAACTCATAGTGTCCATACCGTGTTCTAAAAGCCGTCTTCGATACATCCTCGGGTTTGATCTTTAATTGGTGGTATCCTGACTGCAAGTCTCTCTTGGAATACACACACGATCCTTGAAGCTGATCAAACAAGTCGTCGATCCTTGGCAACGGATACTTATTCTTGATCGTGACTTTATTAAGTTCACGATAATCCACGCACAGGCGAAGTGATCCGTCCTTTTTCTTGACGAACAGAACTGGCGCTCCCCACGGCGAGACGCTCGGTCGAATAAAGCCTTTGTCCAACAAATCCTGTAGCTGCGCCCTCAGCTCCTTCAGTTCCGCCGGTGCCATCCTATAGGGTGCCTTCGAGATTGGGATAGTCCCAGGGACGAGATCTACCATAAACTCGATCTCCCTATCAGGTGGCATACCCGGTAACTCAGCTGGAAACACGTCCTGGAACTCTCGTACCACCGGGATATCCTCAATCCTAGAAGTGTCATCCTCGCCCCTCAACGGAACACTAGCCAAGTAGGCTACACATCCTCGGCTGATCAGCTCCCTAGCTCGAGACAAGTTGATCGTCATCGCAAAAAGCGAACTCCGGCATCCTCTAAACACAACATCAGTCTGTCCCAGTTCTCTAAAAGTAACCGTGCAATTCTTGTAATCTATCGTGGCATAATACTTGGTTAGCCAATCCATACCCAAGACCACATCGAAATCCCCTAGCTTGCGCAGGGCTAGCAAATCTACGGGCATGATCCAATCTCCTATCCGAACGGGACAACTAGGGCAATACTCTCTAATATCCAGAGTGTGGTCGGGTACTACAACATGTCCCGGATGCAACAAAGAAACCAAAGGGATGCCATGCAACTCGACAAACAGCCGATCTATAAATGAATGAGATGCACCGGTATCAAATAAAGCACGAACTCTAATGCCATCAAGTAAAATGATACCTGCAACCACATCCTCGGCTGCTGCCGCCTTCTCAGTCTGAGCGGCATACAAACGCCCACTCGGGGCCTGTCGAGATCCCTCGCTCTGGCGCTGGACAGGTGGCCGCCCAGGCTGGTACGGTGCCGACGGAGTCCCGTGGCTGACGGCTGGTAGAGCCGGTGCCGATGCAGTCGACGGTGCTGGTAAAGAACCTCTCGGGCACTCGGTCCGAACGTGGCCCTCCTGGCCACACTGAAAGCACCTGCCCGCCCGCTGTGGATACTGGGGTGGAAAATGAGGACCACCGCAGATCACACAAGGGGAAGGTCGGCGACGGTCAGAACCTCCTCACTGCGCTGCTGAGCCGCGTCCACGCTGCTGGCTCCTAGGATGCTTCGGCGGCCTCCTAGAGTGCGTCTGACTCGCACCCTCTACCGCAGGCCTCTTGGCCTTACCTTTGTCCATCGCCTCTCGTCGCTCCTGGACCTCTGCTGCGCCGCTCTGCACTATGAGCGCGCGATCCACCACCTCCCGGTAGGTTTGGAGGTTAGAGGATTGCACAAACCGGAAGATCGACGGTCGCAACCCTCGCTCGAAGATGCGGGCCTTGTCCTCGTCGTCCCGCACGACGAAAGACACGCAGTGAAGTAGCCGAGAAGACTCCCGCTCGTACTCGGCCACAGTCCGATCACGTTGGCGTAAGTTGCGCAGGTCCTGCTCCATCTTCCACTTAACGCTGATCGAGAAGTAGTGAGCCAATAGAAGCTCCTTGAACCTCGTCCAAGATATAGCCGCCAAGTCAATGCTGGGGTTCTCCTGGAGATCCAACCACCAGCGATAGGCCTCACCGTCCAGATGATGAGTGGCGAGCCAAACTCGATCCCTCTCCTCCACGAAGGTGTCGCGAAAGAGCTTCTCCATATGCATCAACCACTTTACCACGATCCAGTGGTCGACCTTCTCGCCATCGAAAATCCTGGGGCTGCACCTCCTGAACTCCTTAAGGCGTTCCATCAGTCTATCCCGCTCTGCTCACTCGGCCATCACGGGGAAGACCGCTCCCACCGGAGGCCTCTGCACAGGTGGTGCCGCAATAGTCTCCTCTTGAGGCACTACCGCTGGTGCTGCTCGCGAAGAACTGGGCGCGGGGGATGGTGCTCTCGGCGCGACGTCCACGACTGGTGCTGGCGGTGTAGGGACCTAAGTCTCCCGAGCCTCCGCCTGCTGCAGTAGGAGATCCTCCAGATGCTTCATCCGCACCTCCTGTCGGCGCGCCGCCTCAGTCTGCTATGCCACCATATCAGTGAGGGCCGCAAGCTGGCCCCTCAACTCTCGGACCTCGCCGGATTCGGAGGTAGCGGAGGTATCGACCTTCTCCAGATTCGCCGCGTTATCCGCTCAGGCAGATTGGGAGCGTGTAATCGGCATCACACTACAACATCATAAAAGTGTAAGTTAGTAAAACCCATGCTATCCCATCCCCACTCAAGAAGGTAATACCCCAAATCATGCGAAAGTAATGAAGTGTGCTTCACTACTAACTCCCGATGTTACGTTGTCGGCCGCAAACGTAACCCTCCGCGAAGTTAGAAGCTATACACTTCAATTTAACTCCACTTTCTAAAGTTATCGAAGATACCCAATCAAGATACTTTCGCTTACAAGTCAAATAGATCTCATCTCTCACGAGCCTATTTCCTATAGTCCAACCGGCCTAAGGTTTGCTAGGTCCACTAAGACTAAACCTGTGACACACTGGACCTTCGCAAATTGCGAGGTTCGAGTGATTGGATGTGTTTCGAGCTTTTCCACACTTGGTGGAGGGTCGTAGAATGTTTTCCGACCTAAGAAGTTCAAAAACTGGAATTTTGGACAAGTCCTGAGAGTTTTTTCTCTTGGGGACCGATCCCTGGAAGGAGAGACCGGTCCCCCAGTAAGCAGTATTGTGGCAGCCCTGAGGCAACCGATCCCTGGCAGGCGAGACCGGTCCCCGAGCGCGTCTTCGCATGAGAGATCGGTCCCGCGCGGGGAGAGACCAGTTCCCGAACGTTGGTTTTTCGGGTTCGCAGCGAGAGACCGGTCCCTGCTGGGGAGAGACCGGTCCCTCTCGGCGAAAAATGCCCAGACCGGGCTGATGCAATATCATTTTTTTGAGGGGCCTCACTAGATTTTGTTACACTAGATGGGCTTATTAGCCATTTCCCCCTCTTCCCTCTCTCATTTTTCCCATTCTCACCCTCTCCCTATACCTTCTAGAGAGAGAAGAAAAAGAAGAAGGAGGAGAAGAAGAAGAGGAGCTTGTTTGAGGGAGCTTGGAGCTCAACCCCTTCCTCCCCTTTCCACCTTTGCAAGGCTTAGAGCTTGCTTGTAGAGCTTGGTGGTGGACCAATCTTCAACCCTAGAAGATTTGGAGCTTGTTTGGAGGCATCTTGGGAGGTTAGTGCTTGGATTCTACCCTTTGATCCTTGTTTTAGTAGATTTTACCTTTGGAACCCTAGAATGGAAACTTAGGGTTTGATTTGGGTGTTTTTGATCTAGGGTTTTTGGGGCTAAATTAGTAGGATTGGAACCTTCCATTTGGTTGGATTGGAAGGATTCTAGCTCTCTTTTGGAGCTTTGGAGGAGATTTCTTCTCTTGAGGTGAGTTTTGGCCCTTTTTGCTTCTAGGTTATTGTTTGATCTTATAGTTGATCGTAATGCCCGTGTATCTCTTCGCTCAATACTTTTAGGGTATTTTGAGACTCGTGGACAACTCCGTTCGGCGAATCGAAGGAGCACGCGACGGTTAGGTGGGTTTGACCTAGCCACACAATGGGAAAGTCTCATTTGTGATGAATTAAGTTTTGTTAATTGGAAAAGTATGCATATTCTTGTTATATGTATTTATGGTGAATTTTAGAATGCCTAAAATGCCTATATTGCATATAGTAAAATTTGGACCTCTATGTAGTAGAGAGTTGCTTGAGAGAGCTTTGGTTTG
The DNA here is from genome assembly GCF_001540865.1 of Ananas comosus. Lineage (NCBI taxonomy): Eukaryota > Viridiplantae > Streptophyta > Magnoliopsida > Poales > Bromeliaceae > Ananas > Ananas comosus. The sequence goes on along the minus strand of NC_033633.1, from coordinate 6,225,931 downwards.
CATTTGGCATTCTATACGAGACTTGGTTTCATGCTTCTATAGCGTAAATGAGCCTTGATCCATGCATTTAAACTTAGATTTAATTGTAACATGAAAGATGACAAGATTGCCAGGTAGAGGTATTAAACTAGAGTGTATACGAATTAGAGAGCTAATGTCATCAAGTGGCATCGAGCTCGGAACATGTGTGAACCTAGTGGCTAGAGCCATTGCGGGACTTGGCTTATGTTGAACGTCAAATTGCCTAAGTGTCATCAAGAGGCACTAGGCGTAGTGAGTGTTTGGAACTTCGCTTTGTGACTTAAACTAGATCTTCGAGATGCTAGTGACTATACCATGTTAGAGACACGAGGACTGGATACTTGAGACTTGGACTATGCTTGCTTGCCATTTGTGCTCATTCGCACATACTTGTGAGGGTCGCTCCCTACAAGCCGGCACTCCGGAGTTAGCCTACGCGACTATGTTCGCTCGTGCGGTATTGAGAAGCCTACGGGGCCGAGTGGGACAGACATATTCCAAGAGTAGGGATGTTGGGCTACCACAGGCACTTAGGCGGCACAAGCTGGACTACCTTTGGTAGGTCCTTAATTGGAAATGAAAATCGACACGGGATGAGTTTGTTATAAACACTACTAAATAGAGAGTAGTAGTTGGATTACTCGGACTTGCTTCTAGCATAGATTTGGACTTTGGGTGTACATACATACATGTAGTATGCTAGGAGACATTACTTATTTACATTCATATAAACAATGTTGCTATAATAAAGGATAATCCTCATAATTTCATTAAGCAAACCATGACATTATTTATGGCTAAGTAGAGACATATCCTTCATGACAAGATAATTGTGTATTACATAAATGCCATATTTAATTTCAAGTAATAGTTTAGCATTTTTATTATGCTTTCATAAATGCAAATTTCTCGTTATTACTATTGCTTCCGACTTACCCTTTCCTTTTGGGACCTAGTGGTGCATTGAGCTGAGGTGAGTAATTGCCCACTGGGAACTATAAATTATAGTTCTCACGCCCTATGTTTTATGTTTTCTTTCAAAGCCTTCCACGCCGGGAAAGGCTAGGGACCGAGGGAAGGGAGTTGTTTTGAGCTAGCTTCCTTCGAAGGCGATTTGATAGGTGGTCTACCTCTCGTGGTTTTATTTTGTGAGAGGTTGAGAGCTGTACCAGTGTACTAGAGCTATCCCTTTTGCGTACTTTTGGACAGATATTGTATCACCTTATGTTTTACTTTTATGGATTAGTATGTTTCCTTTACTCTTATTTTAGAAGATAGAACCTTACTTGCTCTGATATCTCTAGCTGTAGATCATGTCTTTCTTTTACTTCCGCTTTTATTGCAGACGCCTTATATGTGCTAACATATGGCGGGTCTGGGCACGCCACCGGGAGGGCCTCTGTCGGTTCCGGGGCGTGACAAAACCCTAGGCCCTGATACCAAACTAATTTGTCACGCCCCGGGACCCAGCGGAAGCCCGCCCGGTGCGTGTCTAGACCCGCCGTACGTCTAAAACATACAAGGCGTCTAAAATAAAGCGGTAAATAAAGCAATAAAAAGAAAACATCTAAGTGTATCAGAGCAAAATACTACGAAGTGCTACAACAAGGAGAAGAACATAAAACTGATAATCCACTAAGTAAAACATAAGATAATACAAAAGGAGTCCCATAACAAGTACTAATCAGAATACAAGGTGGTCTCTCTATACATGGTGCCAAAAACGCTCCCTCTCTCTAACATAAACAAGAGGAGGAGTAACCACCTATAGCAAAATGGACTCTCTCCGAGCTAGCTACACGACACCCTTGCCGCGATCCCGTGCCTCCGCCGGTGCCGAAGGCTCTAAAAAGGAAACATAGAAATAGGGGCGTGAGAACTATTAAATAATAGTTCCCAGTGGGCAATTACTGACTTCAGTGAAATGCGCCATTAGACCCAAAACTACAAAAAAAAGGGTCAGTGTATAAGCATAAGCCAAAAGCGATAAATACAACGGGTAAGTAAAGATGATTACTGCTCAACCATGATGTCTCTACTTAGCATGATTTGCATAAGTAATAAAACAACTACCACAGGTATGTATATGAGAATAACCAATATGTAAATGCATGAGTATGCAACTATCCCAATGTCCACAATGTGAATAGGAATAATGTCAATGTTCACTATTCTAGTCAATGTCCACTTGTCACTTTAACTGTTTAAAGTTCCACTCTGATGAGACCCACCCGAAGGCTGTCTAGCATAAGACCTACCCGAAGGCTGTCTGGCTTTACCATGCCTAATGGCCCCGTGGTAGTCAACATCCCCACCCTAGGAATGAGCCTTTCCCACGGCAATCCACTTCGGCGCCCAATCCCGCACGGCGAACGTATCACGATGGCCAACTCCGGAGTGCCAGCTTGTAGGGAGCGACCCTCACAAGCATGTGCGAATGAGCACAATGGCAAGCATGCGCATAAGTCTGTCTCAAGTACAAAGTCCTCATGTCTAAGAACATGGACCTCATGTCTAAGAATATGGAATATATCGAATGTCACAAAGGCCTATCGCTATGTCGTCATGTCTCTAACATGGAATATAGTCGATGTCCAATGGCCTATCACTATGTCTCTATGTTGCATTTTTATAGTTTACTAGTTTTAAGTGCCCCTTTATGACACTTTGTTCAATAAATTCAAGCATGGTAACTATTGTTCCCGAATGCATAACATGAGTCATTTCAAACATAGAAAAGAAGTTTTCCACTCGCTAGTGCGATTACTTTACACATGCATGCAACATACCCATAAGGCTCTACTATATAGAGTGAAATTTTCATCATACATAATGCATGCATTTTAAGTGTTCTAAAATTCACATAATTCATATTTAGTATGGATTTGCATTCAAAAATACTTTACGACAAGTATAGAAAACGTAGGGGCCATTTTGCCCCGTGTTCATGAAGCCAAACCCACCGAGATGCCAAAACCCTTCGTAAGCTCCGACGAAGGTGTCGACTAGTCTCCTAGCACCCTAAAGATGTAGGAACAAGGGTCAAACAAATCTTACGATCAACCCTAAGCTCAATCAATAAGCAATATAGGCTAAGGTGGAGAAAAACTCACCTAAGTGAAGAAATCCTCTCTCAAGCTCCAAATGGGAGTTAGAGTTCTTCAAATCTAACCTAAATAAAGGTTCCAAACCCATCAATTAGGTTTCAAAGCCCTCAAATTCAAAAAGCCCCAAATCTAACCCTAGAATCCCAATCTAAGGTTTCATCAAGCAAAAAGCTCAAAAACTAGGATCTAGAAGAGAAGAACTAGTCACATACCTCTAGGGAGCTCCAAATCAAGTCCAAGATCCTCAAGGGTTGAAGATTGGTCCACCACCAAGCTTCAAAAGCAAGCTCCAAGTCCCTCAAAGGTGAGAAATGAGAGGGAAGGGTTGATGCTCCAAGGCCTTCAAGCAAGCTCCTCTCATTCTCCTTCTTCTTCCTCTTCTTCTCCTTCTCTTCTTCTCTCTCTAGAATGGGTGAGTGTGAGGGAGAGGAAATGAGAGAGTGAGAGAGAGAAAATGGCCTTAAGGCCCTTTGAAGCAACAAAATCCACTTAGGTCCCTCAAAAAACCACTCTGTGCACTGCCCGGTCTGGGCTGCTCTCGCGCTGAGGGATCGGTCTCCCCGACACCTGGGACCGGTCTCTCAGTTCGTCCCGCAAAACCAGCGTTGGAGAACCGGTCTCTCCCCGCCAAGGACTGGTCTCTCGGACCCTTCTCGCAAAACACGCGCTCGGGAACCGGTCTCTCCCAGCCAGGGACCGGTTGCCTCAAGCCCTGCCGCAGCACTACTCTGAGGGGACCGGTCTCTCCTATCAGGGACCGGTTCCCGAGAGTGAAAATTCTCAGGACAAAGTCAAAACTCTAGAAATCGAACTTTTAGGCCGGAATACCATCTACGGCCTTCCACCAAGTGTGGAAAAGTTCGGAGTACACATCAAACACTTGAACCTCGCAATTTGCAAAGGTCCAGTGTGCTACAGTTGAATAGTATGATCTAACGGATGAAAATAATCAAAATGGTAGATCTAACGGCGAAAAATTTGGTAGCATCAAGTGCTTCGTGCTATTAATGGCATAGTAGCCGGATTCTATATATGTATACATATACGTGTATATGTATACATATACGTGTCTGGGGTGCTTTTGGAAGCACGGAGCACTCCGCGCTTCCAAGTTGTTTTCAATGTTGGGACTCTCGAATCGACGATCGGCTCCGTTAGACTTGATCTAGAGTATTTGAAGTATCTAGAAAATAAATTTCGCGATTTTTCGATATGATTTGCCTAGTGATCGAAGGGGCTCAAAATCAATGGCTGAAAATAAAAATCTTACAAAATATGATGATATGACATTAAAATTTTAGATCAAAGTTATTAATCTTGTTTTATATGGTATAAAGAATTTTCTATCAAAATTTCATGTGATTTGAATATTTTTTCACCGTTAAACTTGCAAACGGCTCACAACGGCCATTAAAATTATTAATTTCGAGCCTGTTTGATCACTGGGCAAATAATATCGAAAAATCACAAAAATTTATTTTGCGATCAACTCTGACGGAGCCGATCGTCGATTCGAAAGTCCGAACATCGAAAACAACTTGGAAGCACGGAGGGCTCCGTGCTTTCAGAAGCATTCCATCCCACTCTATATATATATACATATACATGTATATGTATATATATATATACTACGATACATTATATTATTATATATATGATATGCATGTTTTATATGACATGTATATAGTATCATATATATATATATATATATAATATATATATATTATATATATATATATATATATAACGGACCCAGCCCACTAGCAACAATAACTCGTTGGGCCCAACAACCGACCCAAAATGCTTAAGCCCAGTTATTATTACTAGTGTCTAAGTCTCTTATAAATCCAATGACAACCCCATTCCCATCCGATATGGGATTATTGGAGTGTCATAGACTCCCGCCGTTAAGGCCCTGACGTCCTCGTCAGTCCAATCACACACACAGCCCAAGATCACCAGGCGATGTGAGACTCATCTTGCTAGCCCGTCATCCAGACCCTGGCTCAGCCAAGACTCGCCACACATGTCCAGCCAGTGAACCGGCTCTAATGCCAAATGTAACGACCCAGCCCACTAGCAACAATAACTCGTTGGGCCCAACAACCGACCCAAAATGCTTAAGCCTAGTTATTATTACTAGTGTCTAAGTCTCTTATAAACCCAATGACAACCCCATTCCCATCCGATGTGGGATTATTGGAGTGTCACAATATATACAGAGTCCGGCTATGGGGCTTGTAAAAGTACCAACTACTTGGTACTTATAAGTTTTTTACCATTAGATCTACGTCTTTGATCATTTTCAACCGTTAGATTATACTATTCAACCAACTACCCACTCAACCCTAGGGGGAATTTTCATATCCTCGAGTTAAGATATATATGTATATATGTACATGTACATATACATATGTATATGTACATGTACATATATACATATATATCTTAACTCGAGGATATGAAAATTTTCATGGTTCAATAACCATGAACATTCAAAAGCCGGGAACCTAATTCCCTACATGTCACTTCTACTACACCC
>NC_033633.1:6217361-6219600 GCF_001540865.1 Ananas comosus | reverse complement strand
CCGCAAAAGAGTAAATTGCTGCATTTTTAAAGGTTTAGTTAACTTAAAAACAATCTTTTAAAAAATTTGATAAATTTTATTCTAGATATGAGAACTAGAATTAATATTCTGAGGATAGTAGTAAAAAATTTCTCATAAGTAAAAGTTAGCAAGTAAAAACACAGGTGAGCTACCTATTCTCTTATTATAGCTTTTACATACTTTAAACTAAAGATTTATGAAGTTCATCATATCTAGTACAAGTTGCTACGACTAGCAGCTAAACCTCCGAGGTAGTAGCTTTTGTTTACCTACCGTTTCTTCGGGCAAACGATAACTATCATAAGATCAACTTGATATATATATATATATATATATATATATATATATATATATATATCATCCCGATCTTATGAACATTTTCATAGTACCCCCACTATGAACACACAAAAATCGGGAACCTACCACTCTACACTCCAACTCTACTACCACCATCCACCACCATCCACCACCATCCACCTTATCACAAATTAAGTTCCCGATAATTATTAGTTTTTCATTTAGGTTATCGAATTTTGGATTATCGTGGTACTACCACTATGAACATTTTCATAGTATCGAGTTGAGAGAGAGAGAGAGAGAGAGAGAGAGAGAGAGAGAGAGAGAGAGAGAGAGATATATATATATATATATATATATGTGTGTGTGTGTGTGTGTGTGTGTGTGTGTGTGTGTGTGTGTGTGTGTGTGTGTGTACATATACATGTATATGTATACATGTATATATACATGTATACATATACATGTATATGTACACACACACACACACACACACACACACACTCATATCGACCATTAAAATTACAAATTTTGAAACCCTTTGATCATTTGACAAATGATGTCGAAAAGATTTGATATTTGACTTCTAAATATTTCAAGTGGTATAGATCATGTTCAACGGTGCCGATCATCGATTTGGAGGCTCCATCATCGAAAATAAATGGGTGGCAACGGAGCCTGTTTGCTATCGAGAGCATTCCAGCTCAACTCTATAGAGTGCGTCTCTTATAGTTTCGAAAGTACGGAGGCCTCCGTGCTTGTAAGTTGTTTTCGATTATAGGACATCCGATTTGACGATCGGCTTCGTTAGGCATAATCTACGCTATTGGAACTATCTAGAAACCAAATTTTATAATTTTTCGACATCATTTACCAAGCGATCACAGGGTCTCAAAAATGATTATTTTAACGGCCGATGCGGCACGTTTTTAAATTCAACGGTGTAGAAGTTTTCAAATTATATGAAATTTTAATAGAAAATTCTACTTAACATTAAGAGTAAGAACAATACTTCCGATTTGAAATTTGAGTCTTTTATCATTATTTTTTATGAAATTTTTATTTTTAGCCGTTCATTTTGAGGCTACTCGTTCACTAGGCAAACAAAATCAAAAAATTATGAAATTTTGGTTTCTAGATAGTTCCAATAGCGTAGATCATATTTAACGGAACCGATCGCCAAATTGGAAGTCTCATCATCGAAAACAACTTATAAGTACGGAGGCCTTTGTACTTTCGAAAGCATAGGAGCCTAGCTCGCTCGCTCTCTCTCTCTCTCTCTCTCTCTCTCTCTCTCTATATATATATATATATATATATATATATATATGGGGTAATTAATTGCCTATATACTCCTGAAAAGTTTTTGATTTTCTTATTTACCCCTCTTAGAAGGCTAATATTGAAAATACGCTTCTTATGTTCCAAGTCTTTCTAATATATTCCTAGAGTTAAGTTCCGTCAGTTAGCTGTTGTTATCTCTGAAAAATTACTATTTTGCTCTTTCCAATATACCCTCGTACCGTAACTCACTTATCTTATATACCCTTCATATAGCAAATATTTTTCTTATTTGCCCTTCAAATATTAATTAATTAATTAAGTACGTTGGGAGCGAGCAGATGAATGGATGAGATCGATCGCAGCTAAACCAATCTTAGTGGCTCAAGGCATAGTTAGTTAATTCGAATTCGGCAAAAATTCAGTGCAGATATAATTCGAATAAAATTCGTCTTTTAATTTTTAAATTCGTTGAGAAATATGGCTAAAAAACGGATTCGTCGGTTATTCGGATACGTAATATATACGGGTATTATACGTTCACCAATTAAAAATTCCGGATCAAAAATTCGGCTATATAATAAATATATAATAATTATAATTATTATTATTATTATTATTATTATATATATATCATATA
>NC_033633.1:6196282-6217259 GCF_001540865.1 Ananas comosus | reverse complement strand
CAGACTCTCTCTCTCTCTCTCTATATATATATATATATATATATATATATATATATATTGAGAGGGAGGTCCACGGTGGACCTCCCTCGTGGACCGCCCACATCCAGTGCTCCCCGACGAGCTCCGCCCCCTCTTCGTCTCCACCGGCTCCGCCGTCCCCTCCCCCCGCTCCTCCGACATGCCCCCACCTAACTTCATGCCCCCTGCCACCCTCTCCTCCTCCTCCTTGGTCCCGTCTGCCGGCATGCTCTTGCTCCCTGCGCCGGCCAAGGCGGCGGAGGAGGAGGACGACGACGACGAGAGCGGCGACTTGCGGGCCGTTTTTTTTGTGCGAATGAGGCGAGGCTTCTTGGGGGCGAAGGTGGAGGCGGAGGAGCCGGCGCCGAGGTTGGCGGTGGCAGTGAGCTGCTAGCGCTCGCGGCGGCGGGCGGCGGGCGGTGAGTGGCTGGCTTGATCGAGAGTAATGATATTAAGTTGGGAGAGAAAAAAAGGATAATTTAAAGAAATAGTTTAATAAGATAGGGGTAAAATAGATATTTTAATTAGATTTTAACTCTGGTATACATTTAACCCATGTTTAACCCGAGTTAGTTTAACAGGAGATAACTGCGAGGGTATTTTGAAATAACGGTAGAACATATGGAGGGTATTTTAGAAAAAAAAAAACAAGTTAGGCGTGGGAATCGGCATATATTCAAACGCATGAACGGGTTATATTTGGCAATTATCCTATATATATATATATATATATATATATATATATATATATAACTGTTAATGAGGCTACGGTGCTAATTAAGAAGCGATGCTTAATTAAGTTGTCCATGGAGCCCGAGCCATCTATTCTTTGATGCTTGCGTCCGTTCGGTAGCAGCCACGTGGTGCGCCTTGGTGAGAGGGATGAGACACTTAAGTTTTTTTGTATGGGTCAGTGTTTTGGATCTAATTAAGCTTTGATCCTTTTGAGGGATTATCTTTGTAGTCCATCTTCGATATTAATTAAGTATTTGCTCCGTCTCCATCTGTAGATGTAGGCCGGTGGCCCAACTACGCAAATCTCGATGTACTCTATTATTGTCTTTTCTTTTCTTGCATTAATTATTTTTTGCTATTCCGATTTTAACAGTTAACACGACCGAGAGTAATAGAGGAACTGTAAAAAATAAAATAAAATCTCTCTCAAAAGCTTTTCCCAATCACTCTCTAGTAGTAGAAAATTTTTAAAAGATTTTCTCTCTATTCTTAAAAGATTTGACATTTGGGTTGTGGAAATCAATACAATTTCCTTCTTGTAAGCTTGCACTTGATGTGTTGGAGCGAATGGTTTTGTTTGATTCTAATTTATTAGAATCTATGAATTGCAATTGAGATAATCTAAAGACTATTCTTGCTTTCATATGGTGTATTGTAGCATGGCTTAAGAACTTTTGTATAGAAGTACAAGAGAACTTTTGTATAAAAGTTTTTTTTTTTTTTTTGAGAAATAGTAACATGCTTCCGCTTCGTTCACTTTTATTTAGAAATAAACTTAGCTAAAAATGTGAATCAACTCAGATTCAAACTTGGGACCTCGGGTACCAACCACCAAACCCTTTGTCACTTGCGCTAGGGACGATCGGTTGTATAAAACTATTCTAATTTGTATATTAAGTGAAAAAGAAGAAAAAAAAATTCAGTTTGGAACTTAGTAGTTCAATACACACGATAGACTACAAATTTGAGAATCCAAACTATAAGGCCTCAGCTGTAGAGTTGACAATTACCACAAACAAAACAATCAAAAACCCATCTAAGATCAAATTGGCTTGATAAGGAACTTTATTCATCTGCTTTATTTGATTTTGCTGCAACGTCAACAAGAAAACTCCGCATTTAATGATTAATCTTTATTATACGCATCATTTAGCAAACACAATTCACCCTATAGATGCATGTAAATAGAAGAGACGAGCTAAGTGCTACGGAGTCTAAGGGTGAAAGCCTGCAATGATAACAGCAGCAGCTTCAGCCGTTCTTTGATGTCGGGATCGATCAAATTCCCTTCAATATCAAACTTTTTCTGTGGATGCTTTGCAATAATGTATATTTCTGGCTTATTGATGAAATGCAGGTCTAGGAAGACACCAATCTGACGCAAATGCTGTTGTGCTCGGCTCCCTCCAGAACCTCCTGCTGCACTCATGATGGCTGCAGCCTTGTCAGCCCAAACATTCGGCGGCCTTGAGGCCCAGTCGATGGCATTTTTCAGAGGAGCTGAATCAAGAAGAAACTTAGATGTTATATGAGGATCTTTCTTTTATCAACGCTTTGTACATTTTTCAAGCTTCAAAACCCGAAGTTACAATGTAATATGACTTGGTAGATATTTTGTTACTCCTCGAGAATAAAATATACAGAAAGATTAGATCTTGTCTATATCTGGATTATGTCAGAAAGGAAAAAGTAGGGAGAAATGAGCAGCACAAAACTTGATTGTTTTCTCAGAAATGATTTTCAAAATATGATGACATTGTTAAAAGGAAATCCTACATCATAGAAGCGAAAAGGAGATATTTTACTTCCTATTTGTAGTGCTGTGCAAACTTCGGAAGATAAGGGAATGGAATTTTAAATTATAGACATCAGAGAGACGTAGGAAGAAAACAGGTCATTTCGTGAAGTTGAATCTGGAAACAAGATCACTCCAACATCGATAATAAGCTATTTAAACGTCAATAGCTTTAAATGAGAAAATATTCTCAGTTCATTTAGCAAATCGATCGGTTGTAAAAAAAACCATCTATTTCAACAGAAGGAAGCATGCGGCTGATTGTAAAAACTTTAGAGATCAGAACATAAAAGGAGCTGACTGTTTTACCAACTGGAAACTTTCCAGGAATGGCCTGTATTTTCTATTTAGAATGGTAAAACTGTCAGTACTAGGAAGAAGTAACAGGCCTATTGGAAAATGATGACATTATCCAAAATTCCCAACTAGCAGGCATTTTACATCACCGTAGGTGGTGAGTTTTGTCATTCCTGTTAAGTCCTGTGTGTTGGCAAGTTTCGTGAAGTGAGTCGGAGTCTTGAAGAATCGGTGCATATCGTCGAAGATCGAAGAATTCAAGATTTCGAAGAAATTGGAAAATGACTCATAATGTGAATCACGATGTCCAGGTAAAGTGTTAATTCATGTTATGGTGATTCATACTTAGTTGTAGGCATCAGAATCATAATATCAATGTTTACTGGATTAGAAAGTGCATCGGAACTTTGCAAAACCCAAAACGGTGAAAATTTGCAAAGTGTACTGGTACAGCATCAGAAGTGTACCGGTACAAAATGTGTACCGGTACAGCCATCAACATGTAACCGGTTTCACTGTTTCGTCAGTTTTTTCGTTCCGTCATCGTGTAACCGGTGACAGCTTAAAGTGTACCGGTACACAGTGTAAAATCGTAAAAACTTTCTAATCCGACTCCAATTGATTCTAAAGTCTATATATAAGCTATTGGGGTTCTCTAACTCATCAAGCATCACGAAAATATATGTTTGAGAAACCCTAGAGGCTCGGATTTCATCTAAAACCTATTTTCTACATATTAGCCTCTTTTAAGTCAAATCGAGATATTGGAATTTCATATCTATATGTCGATTTGATCTTCGCTTCGCTTGTAGTTCTCTTCCCTAGTTTTCATCGATACTCTAAGCGAAGGATCACCATACACATGATGTTCTTCATGATGGCGTCGTGGATTCGGCGTGATTGACGGCGGTTCGTAAATTCGGATCGTGAGCTTCGTGGATTCGGAGTGGAGGCGTTTCGTGGATTCGGAACGTGGCGTTCGTGGATTCGAACGTGAGGGCGTGGACAACCCGGAGGATTGCGCGAGATTCATAGGAAGTTAAGAGAGGTCGAGTCCGTGGAGTCGGTAATCACCTTGTAATCTTTTCTCTTAGTGAATTATTTTTTCGCGTGTTGGTCCTATGGGTTTTTCTCCAAGTTGGAGTTTTTCCACGTAAATCTCGGTGTGTTTTTTATTTTTCGCATTTATTTTTATCGCATTGAGATTTGTGATTTTTGGCTATTACACCTATTCACCCCCTTCTAGGTGTTAGATACAATCTAGATAGATCCTTGGGCTCCTCAAAACTTTCAATTTCAATACCCGATGTTCATGAAGAGATGAAATTCCTGATAAACAAGAATCAGGAAACTCACATCACTTTTGCTTGAGTTGTATGGTGATAAGATTTTCATTTGGAATACAAAATGTTGACCACTTGTAGAACATAAGTTACATAACTAATGGAATTAGAGGACAGGAGAAACTTACAAACTAGATAGCCGATGTATCCAGGAACCGAAATCGAATCGTGTTTCTTATTTTACTGGCCTTCTTGGATCATGCTTGTCTTTATGCCTTTGGATATTCCACGTATCTCATTAGTTGTTGGATTAGAGTGCAGTGAAAACTTATAAACTGGATAGTCAACGTATCCAAGAACCGAAATTAGGTCGTGTTGATTGTTTTGCAAGCCTTCTTGGATCGTTCTTATCTTGATTCTTTTGAATTTTCCACGTATATCGCCTTCTCCCAATGTTGTGGATCGGATGCAAAAAGGCCTACCAGAGTTCTCTTCTATGTCCACACTCCAAAACTTCGAAAACGTAGGTGAAAAATTCAGAGAGAACGTAGAGAGAGAAGAGAGAAAAAAGGATATCTTTTTTTTTATTAATTGATGTTTCTCACATCACACCTCTACTTACAGAGAAAATGGGATCATCTACCTACAGATATCAAGATCCCTTTAAATATCCCTGATTCTCACATAGAGATTAGGATGTAGAATATCTATTAAGATATTCCCTTGGAGATATGTTTTTTAACTAATAAGAAACATATTTATCCTTATCCTTAACTTATTAGGATAAATCCTAACCACACCTTATGTGGATTGGGTTGAATTAGAACCGGCCAATGTGGACACACTACATGGCGATAATCTCTTACTTGGCCACATTGGCCAATTTTCTCTCATACATTCTACTCTTCATACGGAAAATGGAGTGTGTGACCTGACGAAAAAAAACGCAATGCAGGATTGCAATATTAAGTTACCACCCAACTAATATAGCACATCATAGATTAAATTCATTTATGCCCCAGATGTATCAACACACCGAATCAAGCATCACAAATCCCCTCCTGTAATCATAGGTCTCGACCCTACAATTCTCTTGTACTCATGATCACCTCTACTAACACGACCGAAATAATCGCCGGGGCAATGAGTCACAAGACTTACATGGTGTGTTGTCTAAATATCTTCCTGAGCCCCTCACGTTAATTTGTATTGGTACAACACTTTACTAGAAATTCTCTGCGAGATCGTATTTTTTCATGAATTTGAGATACACGCTAAGTTAGTTACACTAGACCTCTACTTCATAACGTAGTTCTAAGTCGAGGGCTTAAAAGGGTTCTTAAAATGGCCGTGCCTCCGATAGGCACTACTGTAGAACTCAATCTTGAAAAGGAGGTCTAGAAAAGTGGCTCGAGGAGGATCAAACTACTAGATACACTATGTTGTGTGCTATACAAAATGACCTCATTGGACACTTTCAGATCTACGAAACTGCCAAAGATATGTGGGACAATCTAAAGATTACTTTTAGGCAAACTTCAACTACAAGGTTGCATGCCTTAAATCTGAAGTTTCCATAGTACACTAAGGACTTGGAGCACTCAATGGCTGAGCACCTCCGTGTGATGAGCACAATGATTCGGGACCTGAAGGCTGTTGGAAACAAGCTCAACGATGAGCAACAAGTTTTCCCAGTGATTCATTCAATGCCGGATCTTGAGTGGTCCCAGATGAAACTTCTAATGACGCACAACGAGGGTATTAAAATGTTTAATGACATCTCGCACCATCTCGAGGTCAAGGTAGAACGCTAGGAAGCGAACAGCTCTATTGCTATTGTTGCACGCTCTGGGAAGCACGGTGGGATCATACCCAAGTGCAAAAAGCATTACAACAATGGAACGCAAAAGAGTAGAAATTAGGCTCCTCAGGGTAGAGTTAGAAAGCACCGCAGAGGCAAGCGCGCTAGTAGTAGGGACGCTGCAAATCTAAAGTGCTACAATTGCAAGCAAAAGGGTCATTTCACTCGAAATTTTCATGAGCTAAGAAAGGTAACCTTACTACTCAACTCATACCATTTTGTTTGCTCTCATGCTTTAGTAGCTCAATCTCTTCCCAATTGAATCGTGGATACAGAAGCAAACAAGCACGTAGTTCGTGATCGAGTAGGTTTGTAGATTACCATTGAGTACCTACGGAAACACAATTTGTCACCCTTAGGAATAGCACGAAGGAGGAAGCCCTCGAAGTTGGTTCATACCAACTCAAGTTGCATAGTGGCCACACTTTACTTCTTCAATATGTGCTATATGTACTCGAAATTTGATGTAATCTGTGTTTAGTCTTAGCCTTGCTATGTTTAGGCTATTCCTTTCATTTAAGCTATTCTTTTCATGTTGCCATATTGGCCGATTCTAATTCAACCCAATCCACATATATTGGGATTTATCTTAATAAGGTAAGGATATGGATAAATTTTATTTTTTTTATCAGTTAAGAAGTATATCTCCACAAAAAATCTTAATAGATATTTTAAATTCTAATATCTATGTTAGAATCAAGGATATTCTAAGAGATTCTGATATCTATATATAGATGATACTTTTCTCTCTATAAATAGAAGTGTGACATGAGAGACGTGAATTAATAAGAAAAAAGAGATTTCCTCTTTCCTCTCTTCTCTCTCTACATTCTCTCTGTGTTTTCCACCTATGTTCCTGAGATTTTGGAGTGTGAATAGGAAAAAGGACTCTAGCAGCCCTTTTTTCATCTGATCCGCAATGCTAGGAGAAGGCAAGATACATGGAAGATCCAGAACCATCAAGACAAGAACGATCCAAAAAAGCTAGTAAAACAAGCAACACGATCCGATTTCAGCTCTTGGAAACGTCGATTATTTAGTTTGTAAGTTTCTACTACCCTCTAATTCCAACAATTGGTAAGATACGTGGAAGATACAAAAATATTAAGACGAAGACGATCCAAGAAGGCTAGTAAAACAACCAACACGACCCGTTTTCGATTTTTGGATACGTTGGCTATCCAGTTTGTAAATTTTCATTGCCCTCTATTCCAACAATTGGTAACGAATTAGTGAAACGAGTAAGCTTAAAGGTTTTTATTGCTTACATAATCATGCAGATTTGCAAAATTGCAAAAATGCTCCTGTAACCATGCAGATTTGCAAAATTGCAAAAATGCTCCTGCACTATTGGTGATTGTACACAAACATATCAGTGAAACAAGTACTCCTTGGACCTGAGGCACCATAGTTGCTTCATGTATAGTTCATTGCCTTCAACCATAAACATACTTGGGCTGTAGTCATGGGTTTATATTTGGTACTGATTTGTTGTAGTTGTGATTTATTATAGTGGTTTATGTAGGAAAGCATCTGTGCTTGTACTAAAAAAGAAAATCCGACCCCTTCAATGATATGGGAGAACATCCTATATAGTCTCTCAAACTTGACCAGAAAACCTAAGGTTGGAGTAAATGGTATGTGGAAAGAGTTTCTAACTATGTTTTCTTATTGAGTTGACTTCAAATATTCTAATCATAAGTTGAATGATAAAGTTTAGTAAGTAACCATGGCCTTGCTTCAATTTGACAACAGTCAGCAGGATTTCTACTCCTCCAGGACATTTGGTAACATAAATTGCTTAGAAATGCCTCAAGCATATGACATACCGGCTGCCTAAGTTGAGTAACGAGGGTCAATACAAAATCTGGTTTTCATGACTTCAGGTTTCTGAGAAACTTCTGAGTATCGGTACTCACAATTTTAGTTCCGGTATTTAACATCTAGAAATCTCAAATTTTCAACGTTTTACCGTGATTTCAACTCGGAATACGACTTCACATAATCCAACAATAAGTTGGAGGAGGAATAAATTATACTATTGTATATTTCTATTTGCACTCCTAATCTACTACCAACGCTCGCATGCTGGTAGAGTAAACTGTTAGTATTAATATGATTCCAGTGATTTAAAACTTCATTTTAGCCCATAAGCTTCCGAGGCAGCCCAACATCCTATGGGCTTTGCCTGGGAGCCTGTGCTTAAGTTTCTACATGTGAAGATTAGTCCTACATTGGAAACTAAAGACTAGTGATTGCTTCTTATATACTCCATTATTCTCAAATTAGTTGCTTGGGAAATAATGAGAGTAATGCTTTTGACAAAACACAAGCACGCGCGAGGAGCCGAGTCGGGCGGGCAGCGGTGCGAGCGGTCCAGGCTACCCTGCTTACTTAACCTTTGCACCTTAGTAAGGGCCAACGACTTATCCGAGACAAAGCCATTGGGCTCCTGTCTGTATATAGAGGAGGAGAGGGTGCACTGGAAGGGTTACTGGCTTTTACCTGAAATTTGCAAAGGCTTTCTTCTTCCTCTGGTTCTTTTACACTGAACTTTACCGTTCCTTTGCTGGATCTCTGAAAGCTCATTGGATTCGTGTTGCAACACCCTGAAAACGTGCCGACGGGGTGGACAGCGGTTGTTACATCGCTAGGAGTGGTTGCCGGAGCCTCACACGTGGGGAGGCAATCTCGCTTTTAGGACAGTGCCTAGCACGCTTCGACTCACAGGCCTCATCTGATCTTCTCTTCTCTATAATACTTGCTTGTTGATTCTTGCATGTGTTTTAAAATACTTATTTAAACTTTGTGTTTCAAAATGTTTTGCAAAAGGATTTAATTTTCACTAAAAGAATAGAGAGATTTTTCCAACATAAACAATAAAGATGTGCATACAAACAGGGTATTATGTTATGCTACTGATCATGGGCGTAGGGTCTAAAATTTGACATCACAGCGGAATATCAGTTCTAAGTTCTAGGAATTGCATGAGAAGAAGAGAAGATGTTACCAGGGACGGAGTAATTGTACTCGGGCGTGGCAAAGAGGACGCAGTCGGCGTCGCGGATCTTCCGGCGGAAGGCCTCCACGACCGGAGGGTGCGTGCCGCCGGCCTCGAGATCGGTATTGACGAAGGGAAGGTGCTCGGTGTCGATGTACTCCACCCGCATCCCGGGGATGAATTCGTCGCAGAGCTCGGTGGCTTCACAAGGAGACGGAGAAGACAAAGGAAAGATAGGTAAAAAGTGTTTGAGATATTCCTGGGCTTATTAAAGTATCCCATATCAAATCAGGCATGTGGTTCAAATTTTATAACAGAAGCCCACCGAATTACTCAAATAGAAATAAAAATAAAATAAAATAAAACAAATTAAAAAAATCAGGCGCCAATTTAAAAATAAAATAGTCGGATTGAAAAATTGGTGCAAGATTATATTATTTAGATGGATGGAAAGAGAGAGATTCGTACCACAGCGGATGAGGCCGCGGTTAAAGGAAGCTTTGCGGAGGGAGCCGCACAGCGCCGCGACCTTGATTGTGGGGGTGGTGGAATTGGAGCTGGCGGCTGCAGCCGGGACTACCATCTCTGTCTGCTGTTCCTTTGCCTCCATTCCACTAAACGGCTTCAGCTGCTACTTATGCGGAATATATATAGCAGCACCACTAATTGCTTGACACTTCTTCAAAAGCTAGCAATGGATAGAAAATATTAACACGCAACTCTTTTTTTCTTTTTTCTTTTTTTTCTTTTACGGCCTTTATTGGGGTTTTTTTTTTTTATAAAATGACCCATCAAAAACTCGAAATTGGTAAAATAATCTGTCAAAATTTTATTTATAAAACTAACTATTTTTTTGCCACGTCGGCGCTATGTCAGGATTTCTCACAAAGACGGTGAATCGTTTACTGTCTTTGTAATATTTATTGTGAATCCCTTCCCCTTACAAATCCACCTTTTCAAGTCCGCCATTTCTGTGCCCTCGAGAAAACAGAAAACGATTCACTGTCTTCCTAGGGCTACCCGCCTTATGAAGACGATGAACGATTCACCGTCTTATCAAGAATACCATACTGTGGACTTGAAAAGATTTGCACATCAGAGTAGGAATTTGTACTAAAGGCGGTGAATGGTTCACCGCCTTCACAATAAATATTACAAAGACGGTGAACAATTCACCGTCTTTTTAAAGAATCTCTGACGTGGTGCCCACGTGGCGCAAGGAGGATTAATTTTACAAATAAAAGTTTGGTAGAGTTATTTTGCTAAATTTAAATTTCTGGAGGGTCATCTTATAAAAAAACCCTCTATTGGCATTGGCGGATACGCATGAGTTGGTACAGGGTCAATTGACCCCACCAACTCTGCCCAAAAATGTTCCCATCATCTCTTTAAATGGAGTTGTTTTTAGTAGTTAACTCTATTTAATTGAGTAATTGATTCTATTCTATTTTAATAAGGTTAAAAGATGTAGAACTTATCTAAATTATTTACCATTTTGATTCATCTATTTAACTTTTCAAAATTTTGATATTTCAATTTATTTGATTTGAGTCAACCAACAGTATTTTGACTTCAAAATTTGAGCGTATTATTTATCTTTACATATTTATTTAGTATACTTCGCGCAATTCTTTCAATTATAAGTTGATTTAAATAAATTATTAGCTTAAAGTTTAAAATCTAAGTTATTGTTGATTGACTCAAATCAAATAAATTGAAAAATTGGACAATAAAATTAAGGTTGGGAAGACAAATAAACCTAATTGCTAGGTTTTCTGACGCGCTGGTGAAGTCGGTTCGGTGATCCGTCGAGCCTACGCGAAGATATTGGCGAAAAGAACGTTTTCGGCTTCGTTTCCCCCTGAAAGGCCGAGGCGGCGTCCAAAAATCACGAAATCGGATTCGTGGACTCGTGGCATCACCTAAAGGTGGGGGGTGTCATCCCGAAGCAACTAAGCTTCCTTCTATGTCCGAGTTAGATTATTGATCATATTTCACATATTGTTCTTATACATTATAGGATGATTGATATAGTTGCATTCTATTTCCTTGCATGCGACCTTAGTAATGTAGCATTGTGGGCTTGACATGTGAATGTAAGGTGCATGAGGATTAGGTCGTGTGACATGAGATCCTCTAGTGATAAAAAAATGGTGAACTTGAACTTGAACTTGATGATGAAAACCAATGACTTGTGAACTAGTGTAATAGAAACACTTATAACTTGGACGAGTGGCATGTAAATTAGTGTGGTTGAGACACTAACAACATAATGATGTAAACGAATGGCATTGGAACTTAGTGTAAAGGGAACACTTATGACATAGCCAACTTAGGAAATAGGTGAGTTTCCCTTGTTATGACACATTGCATAAGAACTTAGTGTAGTTGAGACACTATGGCATTGAACATAGGGATAGGTGGATTCCCGAGTGTTTGTTAACCCTAGTTGATAGGGTATCCTCAAGTGGCGAGGATTGGATCATACTCACGAGTTTGTTTTGAGCTTGGGGTGGTCGCTCCACACAAGCAGTGCACTCCGGAGTTGTCACATGAGCGGGGTAGCTCTTCACCGGGTGGGACACGAGCGCGGTAGCTCCTCACCTATGAGACTTGGGATGTGAGTCGGGTTGAAGAGAGGGGTAGCTCTTCACCTATGAGATTTTGGATTTGAGTCGGGGCGAAGGGCGGGGTAGCTCTTTACCTATGGCATTTGAGATCTGAGCCGAGGTGGAGAGCGAGTAGCTCCTCACCTATGAGATTTGAGATTTGAGTCGAGGGCAAACCTTCGGGTTAGACAAAGGATTGGATAATGAACTCATGAGAGATATGCATTTGAGCATAGTAGATATTGCATTCATGCTTGATGTAGAGATATAGTAACATGTTAGTTGAATACATAGCTATATTCATTTATTCCTTTGTTTCTCAAGGCATAGTAGCATGTTGCAATTTCTTCATTATGTATCAGTTCATTTTTAGATTTCTATCTATCTATCTATCTACCTGCTTATGGCTGCTTAGACCTAGTGAGAAAATCGGCGGAGTCGGCGACCGAACCCACTGGGAACTATATTTATATAGTTCTCACCCCACTTTGTTGCAGGGCCAAGTTCGTGCGTTCCGGGGGAGGATCGCGGTAAGGGCATAGTGCCCTAGTTAGCTAGTAGCTTTTTCTATTTGCATTAGAGTACCCTCGTGTACATAGGTCATATGGATGTATTTTGGAGAGTACTTATGCATGTGAGATGGATATGTATCTAGATGTTGAGATGAACTTGTATTCATTTTTGGGAGATGAAAATGTAAAGCAAATGATGTAAATGTTGAATGTGATGTAATAGATAGAACACTCTCTCGTTTGTTTACTTGTCGTATTACTTACTTGCTCTTGTATATGCTTGTGAAATTACTCGCTTGCATGGTTCATGTATGTCACGCCCCGGGACCGGCGGAGGCCCTCCCGGTAGCGCGCCCAGCCCCGCCATATGTCTGCACATATAAGGCGTCTACAACAACAGCGAAAAAAATAAAACCAAAGATGATCTACAACTCGAGATATCGGAGCAAGTATACATCTATCATCTACAACAGAGCGAATAAAGCATAACTAAACAGGAAAGGTAAAACATAGAGCTATACAATAATCATCTCCAAAAAGGTACAAAAAGTGGTGGTCTCTATACATGGATACAACTCTCAACCTCTCCAAAAGAAACGACGAGAGGTATACCACCTATCAACGCGTCCCTCGATAGCAAGCTAGCTCGAGGCGATACCCTTTCCGCGGTCCCTAGCCTCTCCCGGCGTGGAAAGCTCTGAAAACATCAAGAAAAAGAGGGCGCGAGAACTATAATTTACAGTTCCCAGTAGATAATTACTGACCTCAGCTCAATGCACCACTAGGCCCTAAAAGAAAAGGGTAAGTACGATAAGCAACAATAATGATAATAATAACTGCGGTATGAAAGCATAAATGTTTACTAAGCTTACTATACCATAAGCATTACGATGTCAAAGTGTTGTACATTTACTCTTTCATAATGAAGAATGTCCAATGCATAAGTAATGTGTCCCAACATGGCAACAAGTAAGTATAATGACCCGTTCTATCAATATATGATGATTATGCTTTATCATGACAACCAAGTATACTATGATGCAATAAGTAAACTATCAAGTATACTACATGTCTCAACACTATGTTATAAGCATGTCAAAGTAATCCAACTACTAAGCCTACCTAGTAGTGATTATCATTTCCCGGTTCAATGTCAGTGTTTCCATCATGTTTTAGGATCTACATAAATGTAGTCCAGCTTGTGCCACCTAAGTATCGGTGGTAGCTCCAGCATTCCCACTCTAGGAATGAGTCTATCTCTCCCGACCCCATAGGTTTCTCGATACCGCACGAGCGAGCATAAGTCGCGTAGGCCAACTCCGGAGTGCCGGCTTGTAGGGAGCGACCCTCACAAGCATGGCGTATGAGCACAAATGGCAAGCAAGCGTAATCATCGTCTCAAGTACCCAATCCTCATGTCTCTAACATGGTAATAATCATTAGCATCTCAATGATCTAGCTCTAGATCACAATGTGAAGTTCCAACATTCACTAAGTCTAGTGCCCCTTTATGACACTTAGACATTTCGATGTTCAAGCATGTTCCAATTCTCTCAGTGGCCCTATCCGCTAGGTACACCTTAACCCAAGCTCAATGCCACTTAATGACATTAGCTCTCTAATTCGCATGCCAATCTAGTCCAAGGCCCCTTTATGGCCTTATAATAGTTCCATATCCAACTAGGGTTTAAGTCCAATGGCACTTTACATATGTCAATTCTACTATATAAACAGGAACCCAAGTCTCCCATAAGAATGCTAATACACACATAAGCCTCATATGCAAGTTCTCTATTTCATAGAGGTCCGAAAATACAATGTATGTAACATTGGCATTTTGAGCATTCTAAAATTTATAAATGTTACATCTAATATGATTATGCATGCTTTCTTATTTTACGATACTCAAATCATCGCAAATGAGATTTACTCATTTGTGTGGCTAGGTCAAACCCACCGAAGCGTCTCGGAACCCTTCGTAAGCTCAAACGAAGTTGTCCCCAAGTCCTCTAGCACCCTAAGGGTAAGAAAAGAAGAGAGAAACGAATGTTACGAACAATTACTAGCTCGATCTTTAACCGTCTCATGAAAAGGGTCAAAACTTACTTTCAATGAAGAAAGCTCTTCTCAAACTCCAAAAGGGAGCTAGAACCCTTCCAATCTAATCCAAAGGAAGGTTCTAATCCAAAAAATTGAGCCCCAAAAGCCCTAAATCCAAAAAGCCCAAAATCAACCCTAAAACCTCATTCTGGGTTTCATCTCAAAGAAACCATCAAAACAAGAATCTAAAAGAAAGAAACTTGTTACCAACCTCTTGGAAGGTTCAACCCAAGCTCTAAGTCCTCAAACTTCAAAGATCTTCCCTCCACCAAGCTTTAAAACCAAGCCTCTAGCTTCAACCATGGTGGAAATACACCAAGAGGGAAAAAGAGAGAGATTAATCAACCAAAATCCAAGAGAAAGGGAAGGAAATCCAAAGAAGGTGAGAGGAAAGCTCCTTACCTTACTTTCCTCTGGTTCTCAGCTCAGGAGAAGCCCTAGGGGGCGTGGGGACACATATAGAAAGCCACAATCGCAAAAACACCCCTACAGTCCCAACCATTCAGATTCTGCCAAAGTGTACCGGTACAAGGGCAAGTGTACCGGTACAAATTCCACGAAAATGCAAACTCGAGGCTCGGGTTTGAAATTCGGCACAAATGTATCGGTACAAACATCAATGTGTACTGGTACAAAATCTGTACCGGTACAGCCATCGACTTGTCACCGGTTTCACCATGTGCAGAGAGCAATCCGAGGGCAACCTAAGTCCATCTCTTTGATGACTTTAGCGCTACATAAAATACTACAAATCTCGGGATACGAGCCATAGGTTCTGATACCAATGTAGAACGCAGCGGAAGTATTAGTTCGTACCTTTTTCGGAAGCGATTCGCGTTACAACTCGATGAGCCCGGATCGTCGAGGTTGATTCACGTGTCTTTTGATCGTCCTTGATTAAATCTTCTCACGTTCCAAACTCGCGATGGATCGAACTACAAACGAGCACGATCACAAATCCACCGTTCAAGTCCCTCTTAGAATAAGAGGTTGATGGAGGATGTGGTTTCTCTATTTCGTTTTCTTATTCTCTTTTTTTTTTTCCGTTCTTGTACATTTTGTTATGTGGGATCACCCGCATATTTATAAGGGATTCCAAAATCCTAATAGCGTTAGAGATAAGGCCAAATCGGTTGCTAATTGTTATCCTAATATGACTAGGATTTATCTCTAACTAGCTTTCCAATTTGAAAGCGAGATTAATTCCAATCCAATTAGATAACATAATATCCGTCGGATCGAACACCCTTATGGGCATACCCGATTCGATTTAACCGAATGCCAACATGAGGGATGGGGGCCGCCGAAATTGGAAAAGGAGACCTTCAGATCTTCGCCCGGGATCAATTCTGTAGCGTACAGGGTTGACGGAGCTCGCTTCGCGCGGATCAATCCTGTAGCATGGATCAACCATGGAGCGAGGGGGAGAGAGGAAGAGGTAGCGTGGTGAGAGGGCGAGGCATGGGCAGATCTGCCAAAGCACCAGCGAGAAAGAGAGAGAGAGAGAGAGAGAGAGAGAGTTCACGTGCAGAGACAGCGAGAGTAACGCCGTCTCCTTACACCCATTTAGCTTGCCTCAATAACAACGCACGGATCTCGAGGCAAGAACAATCCAATGGTGATAAAATCACAAGCACCAGAGCTCCTGTGCATTTAAAAGCACAGGAGCTCTACTATATATATATATATAGAGAGAGAGAGAATTAGACTACTATACTATTTATAGTACCGGAGATTCGGTACTATAGTCTTGTTTTCGATCATAGGGTGTTCAAATTAACAATTTACACCGTTAAATACGATCTAGGGTATATAAAGTTCTAAGGAATAAAATTTTAGCTTTTTTCGATATCGTTTACTTAGTAAATAAATTATGTCAAAATGGACGGTGGAAATTGAATAATCTTTAAAATTTGAGCATAGGACTTTTAAATTCAAGATCAAGAATGTTAACTTTAATCTAGATAATTTAAAGTATTTTCTATCAAAATTTAAAGAAATTTAGATTCTTCTACACCATTAAACTCCAAACTCGCCGTAATAGCCATTAAAAATTGATAATTATGTAATGATTTGATCATGAAGTAAACTATGTCGAAAAAACATAAAATTTTATTTCTAAAAACTTTAAATATCCTAGATTAGTTTTAACGGTGTGGATCGTTGATTTGAATTACCTTAAAATTGAAATGAGACTATAATAACCGGAGCTCGCGGTACTATAGCATAGTATAGGACACTAGCTCATATAATATATATATATATATATATATATTATATCCATAGTAATGTATATATATATAATATATATATATATTATATAAAATGTATATATATATATATAAATGTAGATATACATACATACATGATATATATACATGTATAATATTACTATATTCAGTAATGTATGTATTATATTATCGGATAAGAAATGTTTAAAGTATGGAGAAGCGGAGATTGAAGCGTTAGGAATACGCGGCGCTTATACCCGGATTTATCCTGGTGAGTCACGACGTTTCGCAACCAAGATGGAGTGTCCGGTGGAGACAGGATGATAATGGACGGCAGGAAGACAGGCCACCGCAATAGATCTCTCATATTCAATAGCTGACGCGGTGCACTAGCGGAAGTCCACAATCTGCACCCAATGGATGTGGCTGGTAATCATTATAAACTTTGTTTCAAGTGGAGCTACCAAAAGTTGCTGCTCAGAGGACTTGGGTTGATATATAAGTATATATAAATGATATATATAGGAAGACTGGCTACTATGCTATCGGACAGGAGCTTCCGTGCACCAATTGTTCGATGATGCGGGCTTACCAAATCACGATGCGAATCCGTTAAACTTGATCTACATCTATGGAAAGTATTTGGAAACTATTTCAGAATTTTTTCGATATCATTTGACTAGTGATCAAAAATCCCAAATTTACGTAATTATAAGGCCGATGTGGTGTGTTTGTGAGTTTAACGGTATTATAAACAATCCAAATGCGATGAAAATTTTATAGAAAATTCTTTTCACTATTTCGAGTAAGAATCAGTATATTGACCTGGAATTTAATACTTTAATCAATCATTTTTATGAGATTTTATTTACAGCACGTTCAAATTTAAACTAACTTGTGATAGGTAAATGATCATCGAAAATATATGAATTTAGTTTCTAATACTTCATATTAGATCGTCTAACTGAGCCATTCATCGATTGGAAGCCGCATCATCGAAAACACTTGGTAGCATCTTGAAGCGCTCACGTGCTAGCGCGGATAGTATAGTAGCCTAGTTCGTATTATACTATATATTATATGATATATATCAAAATATATACTAATGTATATATATTTGCTGGCTCAAGTTATTGGTGCTTGTAAATTTTGTAGGCCATTGGATTAGAGAGATATGCGGTTAGAATGATGTGGCCCGCCTAGGGTTTTATGTGGTGGTTGGTTTTTGAAGAATAAGTATATCTAATGTTGAAAATGAGTACGAGGAGTAGAATCTAACGGTAAAAACTTACAAGCACCGTAAGCTTGGAACTATATATAATAAGTATTATAATATATATATATATATATATATATATAATATATATATATAAAATAATTATTTATAATTTGTTACAGTTTTTGATTTATTTATTATTTTTTATATATATATAACATGTATGTATGATATATATACATACATGTATGTATATATATATACTATTATATATAACTTATATGTATATATATATCGATGTATATATATATATAATATATACATATATATATATAATATATACATGAATATAATATAATATATACATATAATAATATATATATATATATATATTATTATATATACAATAACATACAACATGTATGTATAATATATAACTACATACATTACTACATTATATAACATACAATTATATATATATATACATTAGAATAATGTATGTATTATAATATATACATGTAATATATAATATACTACAGTATTATTGTATATATATTATATATATATATATATATGAGCCATATTGATATATAAATCATAGATATAATATGATATATAACATATGAATATATATATACACTATGTATAATATATAATATATAATATAAAACACATATATATATAACATACACATATATATAGTAATACTAGCATCAACCATATACATATATATAGTACATACAATATTATACTATATATATACATACATATTAAAATACATATACTACATAGCATATATATATATATATATATATTTAACACCTGGACCTTTGCAAATTGCGAACGTTCGAGTCGATTAGCGTGCTCTGAGCTTTTCCAGATTTCTGGTAGGTCGTTGACTGTTCCGACCTATGGCACATTCCCGAGGAGTGTGGCTTAGCGAAGCCTTGCAACCAAAACCCAAAAATTTGATATTTGGTCAGGCTCTCGATTGGCACTGTCTGGCGCTTTTCCCGGTACAGAGGTTGGGCCTGTAACCGGTACAAGACCGCGAACTCGCAAACCCGAGCCTACGGTTTGCATTTTCGCAGGTCTTGTACGCGGTACACAGGGTGTCTTGTACCGGTACGCAATGTTGATGGTTGTACGCGGTACAGCATCGGCCTGTGACCGGGTCACTAGGCCGCATGACGCGCAGCACACGAGCCTCGGTTTTGGATTTCGTATGCTCTTCGTACCGATACAAAGTCCCGTGTAACCGGTACAGAGGAGCAGATTCTGCCACATTTGTTCTGCAGGGCTTATTGGCGATTGTGGGTCTCTTAAATCACCCCCAACGGCCCTAGGGCTCTCCCCTGGCTTGAGAAGAAAGTGGTAGAAGCCAGGTAAGGGAGGCTCCCCACACATCATCTTGTGGTTTGAGTCGCCATTTTGCAGTGTTTTTTGATGGATTTTTCCTCTCTTTTGCCTATTGGAGCTATTTCCTCGCATTTTGAAGCTTGGATGGCTTGGGTTTGGATTTGATTGAGGGAAGATACTGAAGTTTGAGAAACTTTGACCTGATTTGAAGGCTTCTAAGAGGTAATGGCAAGATCCTTTCCTCTAAATTTTGGTTTTTGAAAGTTTCATTGAGATGAAACTTAGATTTGGGATTTAGGGTTTATTTGTGGGCATTTTTCGTTGTAGGGCTTTTGAACTCAATTGGTTGGATTAGAACTTCCTCTAGTTAGATTCGGAAGGGTTTGACTAGGGCTCTCTTTGGAGCAAGGAAGAGGATTCTTTCTAGTTGAGTGTGAGTTTTGGCCCTTTTGCTTCTAGGTTAAAGATTGAGCTATTGGCTCTTCGTATGCGATTGGATGACAGCCATTGTTGATGTTCCTAGGGTGCTAGAAAGCTTGTTGGAAATCATCCGTCGAAGCGAAACAAAAGTTTTTGAATTTGTGGGTTTGACCTAGCCTTTGATAGAGAACAATCTCATATTTGGTGATAAGTGCTTTGTTTAGCTAATAATCATGCATTTTATATTAAATGATTATTATGATTTTTAGAAGCTTTAAAATTGCAATATGTTATATATGATAAATTATGGACCTCTATATATAGAGAAGTTAGCTTGGAAGATCTTTGGTTGCCATCAAGCATTTATTAGAGATTTGATTTCAATGTTTTATAGAGTAAATCGAGGCTCTATGATTCATCGCTTTAAACATAAGTTTAATTGAGACATGAAAGATGACAATTGCCTATGTAAGGTACGGCATGAACTTGATATCCAGTATGAATTGTGAGAGCTAATGTCATCAGCGGCATTGAGCTCAAGGACTTGTGCTGTGAACCTCGGTGATTAGGGCCATGAGGGATTTGAAAACATGTTAAGCCATCAAATGCGCTAAGTGTCATGCAAGGGGCACCCGAGCTATGCAAATGTTGAAACTTCACATTGTGACTCTAGACTCGGATCTCGGGATGCAGTTTAGTACCATGTTTAGAGAGCAGAGATTGGATAATTTGAGACATGGACTCTGCTTGCTTGCCATTTGTTGCTCCATATACGGCAGCATGCTGTTGGATGGCGTCGCTCCTAAACAACCGCACATCGAGTTAGCTGTCGCGACTACGTTCGCTCGTGCGGTAATTGAGAAGCCTACGGGGCCGTAGTGGCATGACACATTCCCTCAGAGTAGGAAGTCGGCTCCCAGGCCACTTAGGCGCACAAGCTGGAGATACCTTTTGGAGTCTATAATTGGAAATGGAATGACACGGTGTTGAATATAACACCACACTACTAGAGTAGGTTTTAGTAAGTTTGGATTACTTTGACATGCTTCATCGATATATATTGTGCATATAGCACACTTACCGTTCAATTGTTGCAATTTTCGTAGTAAAGCTCGTTGGCTGTGTTAGAGCTTATTCTTTATGCATTGACCATTATTTTACAATTCGCGGGGTTTACTTGTTATCATTCGGAGACACTAACAGTATCATTGGACATATTATCTTATGCAGCGTAGATGTACATCAGCATGACATCATGGTTATTGAGATATAGCGGTTAGCGACTGTCATTAGCTTTCGTATTGTTGTTTGCTATACTCTTATTAAGTTGCTTTATTACTTAACCCTTTTCTTTGGGCCAGTGTGCAATTGAGCTGAGGTCAGTTTAATTGCCCACCTGGAACATAAATTTTATATTCTCACCCATCTTTTTCTCGTAGAGTTTCAGCAGAGCTTCCACTTTCAGGGTGAGGGCCAGGGATCGCGGAAAGGGAAGTTCTTCGAGCTAGCTTCTCTTCGAGGGCGAGTTGCTAGGTGTCTA
>NC_033633.1:6165923-6190923 GCF_001540865.1 Ananas comosus | reverse complement strand
ACAATCACATGCCCGCCTCTGGGCATAACCGACCGTGGTAGTCATCGCAAGTAACAACGTGACACCGCCTCCGAGATAGGTCAAATGTAAGGAAAGTAACGAACCGACCAATACAGTACCGATAGCAAAATCCAGGCAGAACCGTACCCATCCACGGCACAATATAGTATACTACAAGCATCTACCTCCTAACCCTATACAGCATACTACACATAGAACACGACCAGGCAGAGTAAATAAAGATAGTATTAGATACTCTCGACTGTCAAACTAAAAGCTACTGAAACCAAGAACCGACCGAATAGGTCAAACAAGATACGAACAGCAATAACCCGACCAACTAGGGTCAACAATACCTAAACGCAACCACCCAGACCACTCCTAGGTCAACCCGGTACTCGAATAACAACCCGACCAACCTAGTCAATACGATCACGCACCCTCCACCGCCATCAGCACACTACTCCCCCTACCCCCTAGTCAGCGATACTAAGTATGCAACAACCCGAGTAGAGTAAACGAATAAACAAGGTGCACCCCCACGCTCCATATACTTATCGCCATAGTAACAAACAGAAGAGTAAGGTACAAACCATCACCAAGCGTGCACCCGCACTCGTGACAGACGTCCGGATCGACAGTATCCCCCCCAACCACCCCCCCTTGTCACCAACTCCTGGATCAGATCTCACGACGGCGGGGAACAGAGCAACCGGACCTACGAAGGGTCCACTAGGTCAGAAGGAAACCCTAATGTCAGCAACTAATATAAAATCCCCAGACAAGGAACCACGGAAATCGGTTTCCCAAGACCGATTGCCGAATCACACCGGGTGTCCCGAATATCGCACCGGGGCTTCGCCGGGGTCCACTAATCGTCCCGGAACTCCCCAACTCCAACTGGGAGTTAACCGCTGCCACTAATACTCTATAATAACCCCCATTGGCAGCAAACACCACACTTCGCCTCGGAACAGACATCGTTGACTAATCGTCTCGAACCGGGTTTCCGAAAGTGTCGTTTTTGACACCGGGACCCACCAGTCGCTCACACGTCGTTTTCGAACCCCCGAAACGACACGGGTGACCTGCCAAGAAGGCTTAGCGACATCACAACTGATCCCGAGGCATCGTCGCATAAAATGATAGATTTTAGGGTGCATGGTGTGCTTTCTTCCAAATAACTTCGACTCGGTCGCTGTGGACAGCGTGTAAACGCTGAGGGTAACCTCTGGACTGATCGTCCAAGGCCCCAAGCCACTGCGGAGATCGAAAGCCCTCTTTCGGGGCAAGACGAGTCTCACATCGCCTGGTACTTGTGAGTCTGAGCCTGACGAGGACGTAAGGGCGTAAAGGGGGGGAGATTGTGAGACCCCGGGTAGTCCTATATATAAGATATAATAGGGCTAAACTCTTAACCCGGCTTAAGCATTTTGGGTGGTGGCAAGGCCAAAGAGGTTAAGAGAGTTAAGCGTGCTGGGACGGGAGTAGTCCTAGAATGGGTGACCCCCTGGAAAGTCGGGGCGTCACATATCCACAGGTTACCCCAAATGTTCACAACTTAACGGATACTCACTTATTTTACCTATAATTTCTTGGATAAGAAAAAATAGTATGTATACCCGTAAATTTGTTGGTAACCAGCTCACGAGCGGGCTAGTAGATATGTGGATTACCCGCAAAATTTTTATTTTTCTGCTCCTATACATTCCAAATAAAATGTATATATAATTATTAGAAGCATAAGATAACTTATTTTTTGTAATATCATAACATATAATAAATAATATAACATCTTAAAATGCATAAATTACATGATATAAAATTATTTTATTATTCCAAATTTTTAAGATACAAAAAATTAATAAAATCATCATAATTATAAAGTAAATATCATAAAGATTATATATTTTTAAATTAAAAAAATATAATATGCAGTTAGCCATGGATACTCGCAGGTTGTCAAAAATATCCACAACTTATAATGGATACTCACTTAGTTTACTCATAATTTGTTGGGTAAGAAAAATTAGTATCTATATCCGTAAATTTGTTGGTAACCTGCTCACGAGCGGGCTAGTGGATATGCGGGTTACCTGCAAAATTTTTATTTTTTCCTCACATACTTTCCAAATATATATATATATATATATATATATATATATATTGGCTCACCAAATCACTTACGTCAAAGCAAAAGCAATCAATCATTTTATATACTTCTAATTCAAGTCGAAGCTTCATGACTAATTTANTAACTTTTTTTTTTTTTGAAATATTATAACATATAATAAAGGGAAAACTTAAAAAATCCCCCATGTGGTTTCGTAGTTTCTTACTTTGCCTCCCTGTGGTTTAAAATGTATCAATTTGCTCCCATGTGGTTTTGTTTTTTTTCTTTTTCTTATCAATTTCATTATTTTTTTTTCTTAAATCAGTAATAAAGTTAAAATTAAAGGGTACTAATTAAAGTGAATATTTGATAAATCTAGATGTGTATCTGAAGTTTTTTGTATATAATTTAACGAAATATTAATGAAAAAGCTACTGAAAAGATAAAAACGAAACCACAGGGGGTAATTTGATACACTTTAAACCACATGGGGGCAAAGTAAGAATCTACGAAACCACAGGGGGGTTTTTTGAAGTTTTCCCTATAATAAATAATATAATATCTTAAAAACGCATAAATTATATAATATAAAAATATTTTATTATCCTAAATTTTTAGGATACAAAATTATTTAAGTTGCCATAATTATAAAGTAAATATCATAAAGATTATATATTTTTTAATTAAAATATATATGCAGATTTTCATGGATATCCGTGGGTTGTCCAAAATGTCTATAATTTAACGGACACTCACTCATTTTACCCATATTTTGTTGGATAAAAAAAATTATTACTCGTAATCGTAAATTTGTTGGTAATCCACGGGTAACCGAGGTTGTGGATAGAGATTGTGCAGTCTTGTGATGAGCCCTATAGAATTTTTTCCCCTCAATCATCCTTTTCTTGCTCTTTGTTCTTTTTCTCTCTTACATATATGGAGCCTCACTTACCTTCCATTTTCTGATCATGACTAGTCTCTATATACGTAATACCCAAAATTAAGACCGATCCCCTCCTATTCTCACGCATGGACAGAAAAGCTTCTCTCCCCCTCCTCCCTCCAAGTGTTGGGAGTTACAGCGACCGTCGGACATATGACCATAACCCAACTCCGAGAAACCCTCAGTTCTTCCAGGAGCACGCACGCACCACCACCACCACCACCACCCACCCCTCAAAATCCTATACTGCAGAACAATCTCCGCCGCCGCGTCGGCACCATCTGCTCCGGCCCGCCACCCTCCTCCGCCGCGGCGCAAATCGGAACAGGCCAAGANCGACCAAAAAAACAAAAGAAAATTAAACACTAGCATGCATGCATGCAAGAGGAACTCAACATGCCTATTTCCTTGCTCGCAATATATGGATTGGTACGAAGAGAAGAGAGAAGAAAGATATTAATTAATATATAGCTACTGGGGGTAGAGATACAGAATGCACAAGGACCACCAACGCCCCGAGGCGTGGGAGTCCGCCGTCCACAAGAGCCAGCACCACCCCACCGCCCGCCACCACAGCCTCGTGTTCACCGCGCCGATGTCTGTCATCCCCGACGACTTCCTGATCAGCACCCCGAAATCCCTGGACGAGGGTGCCAGCAATGCCGCCGACGAGGAGGAGCAGGAGACCTACCATGCGGAGCGGCTGCTGGCGAACGGCGACTTCTACACCGGGCAGTGGTCCGGCGACCTCCCGCACGGAACCGGCAAATACTTGTGGACGGATGGGTGCATGTACGAGGGCGAGTGGCGCCAAGGCAAGACAATGGGAATGGGCAAGTTTTCGTGGCCGTCGGGCGCCACGTACGAGGGCGAGTTCAAATCTGGGTTCATGCACGGCCTGGGCACCTACATAGGCGCCCTCGGCGACACTTATCGCGGCGGCTGGTCCATGAACCTCAAGCACGGCCACGGTACCAAGTCCTACGCCAACGGCGACTACTACGACGGCGAGTGGCGCGCAGGAGTGCAGGACGGACAGGGCCGATACGTGTGGCGAGACGGGAACGAGTACATCGGGCAATGGCGCGCCGGTGTTATCCACGGCCGCGGCACTCTTATCTGGGCCAACGGGAACCGCTACGACGGCGGGTGGGAGGATGGACTTCCGAAAGGAAACGGGAACTTTCGGTGGGCGGACGGGGGGTTGTACATTGGGCACTGGAGCAAGGAGAACGGAGTACTTCAGCAGAAGGGGGTCTACTACCCGTCGCCGGCCGCCACGTCGCCGACCGCACGGGATCCACAGGACGCATTTGCCGCCGGCCTTGACGGCTGCAAGGTTTGCCCGAGCGAGACGGTGTCGATCCTACCCTCGCAAAAGACGCTCAACTGGTCCGGCGTCGAGGCCGAGTTTCTCCAAAAGCAAGCCGTGTGGAGGTCGTTGAAGGCGTCGCGGAGGCGCGCGTCGATAGACGTTGCGAGAGTTGTGGGCGCAATGACCCCAAAAAGACCGAACGGGCACGCCATTAGTGCGATCGGCGTTGCTGCTTCTGGAGAAGACAAAAATGGTAGTTGTGGTGATGGCGGCTGCCTTCTGCAGTTGGACGGTGACCGTGTCGAAGAAGGGAACGCCGCACAAGAAGTCAGGGAGGTGGAGGAGGGGGAGGAGGCGAGGGAGCCGGGGGGGGCACAGGTGCAGCAGCAGCAGCAGCAGCTGCAGCAGCCGATGAAGTGGCTGCCGACGAGGGAAACGAAGAAACAAGGGGAGACCATTTCCAAGGGGCACAAGAATTACGATCTCATGCTTAATCTCCAACTTGGAATCAGGTAATGTTCTTAATTGATTATATTGTGCTCCTATATATTGCACGTAGTTTTTCCATAATTGGTTGGTTGACATGTTTTTGAGCTAGTAATTAACTAGATCCTACTAGCTAGTTTTAGACTTTGATCATATTTTTTTCGCACCAAATTAATGTACAAATTTTTTATATAATTTATAAAAATATATCGAACAAAAAATATTGGTAGTTTTTTCTTCTTCTCTCCTCTTATCGAATGGAGGCATCGATCGATCAGTTTCTCTTCTTCGCCCCTCTCCTCCTCTCACTTCTCCATCATACGCCCAGTGTCGCTCCCGTCGCCATCCTTGCTTCTCCACAGTGCAAGCACTTCATAGGAGTATGCCAATTGCATATTTGTATGGTTAAATTACACCTTAATTTGGTCCTCAAACTGTAAGCGCGGCAACATTTTAGTCCTTAAAATTTAATTTTTTATGAGCTTTGCTTCAAACTGTTTAGATAGTTGCAATTAAATTCCATAATATAATTTAGGCTCTGTTTAGAATTGTGCCAAAAGTGTTTTATTAATTATGAAAAAGTTCAACGGTAAAATATACCCTTTTTTAATTCTCATAAAATACATCAAATTGTGTAGAGTGCATGATTTACTTGTGATGTGACTTCTACTACCCACTTGGACAGTAGAGAGAAATATTTTTATGGTTTTGCCCCCAACTATTTTTTCCCTATAGCACTAGATAATCCTCAACTAAATATGAATGTTTGGTTGACGTGATAGCAATATGATATTTTAGTCATTGTAACGTCATTGACACCACTATCACATTGACGGCACACCATCATTCAATCAACTTAATTAGAATTTGCGATTTTATTATAATAATTTAAAAGTTTTTTAAAATATGCATTTTTAGTTTTGCAGTTAATTACCGTCAATTGACTACTAACTTTTTACCATTAGAACTGTCATGTAAAATATAATTTGTTTTCAGATTTTAAGAGACTAGGATTTTAGGGTTTATATAGAATGACATGAAACTAAATAGAAATATTAGAAATGAAATTTAAACTAGTCAACTAAGTGAAGGGGAGGATATACTTGTAAATTATAGAACTTTATATGGATGTATTTGATAATTAAAAATTTTTCAAATAAATTTGCAATTTCACTCCTTCACAGAAAAGGGTGTATATCTTACTCCCGCAATCCAAAAATCGAATTGACTTTTAATAAAATTTAAGAAAATTGATGCGACAAGATAATCTTAGGATGGATTGAGTGCAAAATATACAACCCACTTTAGAGTGTACCTATAGCATTGCTCTTATAGGGGTAGGTAAGAAAGGCTCTCTTATGTGGGAAGATGGATGTGACTTTTGGGTTTCTTTTGGGTCAAAACTGACGGATACTTATTTAATCTGATGAATTTTGTGTGATTTTTGGGTTTTTTTTTTTTCTTTCCCCCTTTTTGCATGTTGTCATCAGTAAAATTGTCAGTTGAAAATACTTGTTGAAATAGATAAGAAATTTGGTGTGAATCAGACTAAAGCGTTTGTTTGATGCAATCATTTGGAGAAGATTTTTTCGAGTATTAATTCACTGAATCGTCATTGCTTGCTTTGGTGTTTTCTTGTTTTGACATCCTCTTCATTATTTGTTTGTAGCATAAAAGCATGAGCACCAAATGTCAGATTAGAACAAAATAATCCAATCCTGTGTTAATCCTGTGTAGCACAGAGCAGTGGATTGCAATAACATTTATCCAATCCTTTCCTTATACAGTCTAATCCAATCATAAGTTCTTAGCCTATCCAATCCTTTTCTTATACAGTCTAATCCAATCCTAAGTTCTTAGCCTACGCAATCCTTTCTCGGATGCTGAACAAGTTTAAAATGCAACATAAATTTACAGATCTCATATAATTAAGGATACTGTGCTCAATCTGTTTCTTCCTTTCTCAATAACACTGATTTTATTAGGCCATATAGCACGCAGCTTTTTGTACTGTTTTCAAGAAAATACTTCCATTTTGTTTGATTTTGAATTCTATGGCTTGCAAATTGCAAGTGCAGTATTTAGCAACTTTGGTTTTTCAAATCATATGGCTGATCACTCCAAAACTAGGAATCAATATCTCACTAGCCGTATCCACTAAGGAATGCAGAATTTGTGAGAAAACTCTGTAGAAAGGCCTATAGTGTGAAATTCTTTATTCACTTCGAAAAGCTGTGAGAATTTACCTAAGAAATTAAGAGATATCTAATAATATTTTCATCGATAACACTGTTCTTGAAATGTTCAGCAAAATATTGTCGTCGTAATCTCCTTCTATTTATGCGGTTTCTCATTCAACTTTGTAGCAAAGTTCCACTTTTCGGTCATTGAGTTTCATGAGCTGTAAGCACTCCATAAAGGAAGAATTTTGATTTATTCCATGTTGTTGTTTTATTTGGTTGTATAGGTGGCATTTGTGTCTCAATAGATATCGCAAGCATCTTATGATATTTTGCATTTTATGTACTATTCTTTTTTTTGGAGATCTAATTGCTACATTTTTTTTTCTTTGCTACTTATTTCTGGTAATCAGACATGCAGTAGGAAAGCAATCTGCACCTACATCACTGGACCTTAAAGCATCTGCATTTGACCCTAAAGAGAAAGTATGGACAAAATTTCCTCCCGAAGGAACAAAACAAACTCCTCCTCACCAGTCTTGCGACTTTAGATGGAAAGACTACTGCCCGCTGGTTTTCAGGTCAGCTTAATTATCATATATGTTCTGGATAAACTTAAAAAACATTCCGTAGCATAGCACATTTGATATCGGTAGCTTGGCATCATTTATCAGGTAGGCGGTTTTAGGTTACCTATCTCAGGTTTTGGAGGGACCTTTCTTTCAGCCTTAACAGCAATTGGGTTACAACTGGGTTTTAATTGTGTTTACTGTTTAGGCTGGGTTTCAGGTCTAAACACAACCCAGAACAGAGACCCAAATTTGAACTAAAATTTGAACTAAGGATTCAGTTCAACAATACCACATTCGTTACTGCAGATCACTGCTCATTCCAAACTCCCAACCTTTTACAAGTTTTATCGTCTATAAGTTGTTCTTTCCAATAGCTTATCTTCATGGTATCCAAGACTAAAATCAATTTTTGCAATGGATGTTCAGGACGTTGCGCAAACTCTTCCAGGTTGATCCTGGAGATTATATGATCTCTATTTGTGGGAATGATGCTCTTCGGGAGCTCTCATCACCAGGGAAAAGTGGTAGCTTCTTTTACTTAACAAATGATGATCGGTACATGATAAAGACCGTGAAGAAATCGGAAGTGAAAGTCAGTTCTCTTCTCTTCTTTCCGTCCACTTATAATCTTCAAATTAACAAATTAGAGCCAACAATTGTCTTGATTTGCAAATTTATACTACGTTCGTAGGTGCTTCTGAGGATGCTTCCAGCCTACTATAACCATGTCCGTGCTTTCGAGAACACTTTAGTAACCAAGTTCTTCGGTCTTCACTGCGTCAAATTAACTGGGGCTACTCAGAGAAAGGTTAGAGCAGATGAGCAACTAACTTCAAAAAAATATAAGGTGTTTAATTACCATCATTGTTGAAAACTAGTACAGGTTCGCTTCGTCATAATGGGGAACCTGTTCTGCACGGAGTATGCCATACACAGGCGGTTTGACCTGAAGGGTTCTTCTCATGGCCGTACGACTGACAAACCTGAGGAGGAAATTGATGAGACCACTACTTTGAAAGATCTCGATCTCAATTTTATCTTTCGGTTACAACGATCTTGGTTCCAGGAGTTTTGCAGGTAATTGCTTGACTATATATCTTGTTCCTGTTACTACCAATCTTAGGCCTAGTTTGGGATTATGTTCTCCGAACGCAACCAGCAACCAGTGCGATGCTTTAGAGCCCTCAAAATGACTTTTGAGCTCCAAAGCACTTTCGCCTTTTCTGGACCTAAAGCATCAAAGCAGTTTCCGTTGGAGAATTGCAATCCCTCATTGATAAGATTCTGTCTTCGCGGATGGATGATCTATTATTTCCTTCCCATTGTTAAATATCAGACACG
Source organism: Ananas comosus (assembly GCF_001540865.1). NCBI lineage: Eukaryota > Viridiplantae > Streptophyta > Magnoliopsida > Poales > Bromeliaceae > Ananas > Ananas comosus. Next base: position 6,181,973 of record NC_033633.1, on the reverse strand, counting down.
GTTGGAAGTGGAATCTTGTTAAATCTATTCTTTTTTCAGGCAAGTGGATAGAGATAGTGAATTCCTAGAACAGGAGAGAATCATGGATTATAGCCTCTTGGTGGGTGTTCATTTTGGAGATGCAACCCAAGATATACTACTCCCTGCCGATGGTTAGATTCAATGCTTGAGAACTATTGTTATATATATATATTTTTAACTACTTTAGCATGATCCTGATTTCTTTCTTTCTTTCTTTCTTTCTTTCTTTTCCTTCTTTACTTTACCAGGTGCAGGTAGTGGTGACACTGATAACAAAATAGATGGAACTCCTCGCCTTTCTAGGGTAGACATGGACCAATTTCTTTGTGATCCAACACGGTACGGAAGACGAAAATGTCTATCTATTTAGGATATATAGGGAAACCACAACAATGCTTCAAACCATGTATCATCAGAATTTGATGGCTTAAAAACCTAATTGCTTGCTAGTGTATACAATCATAGTTCATAAAAAAATAACAAACCAACTCGGAGATAAGTCAGTTTAGTCGTTGTCTATTCTATTTCTCATAGGCTAAGTTGTTGCCTTATATCTATCCGAACAGAGCTACTTCAAATTTAAATGTTCAGCGCCGCTTGTAAGTTGCTTGGCACAAGATTCTACTTTTAAGGGGCGCCTTTTTTTCTTCTCTTTCCATAACATTTCTATTTTAAGTGGCCTCTATTCTACTCTTTCCAGAGTGTAATTTGTGAATTCATGCAGGTGGGCTGCAATCAAATTAGGTGTGAACATGCCAGCTAGAGTCGAGCAGATTGTACGGACCGATGCTGAATCCCTACTGATTGGGGAACCAACAGGAGAGTTTTACGATGTGGTGTTGTTCTTCGGAATCATTGATATTCTGCAAGATTATGATATAAGCAAGAAGCTCGAGCACGCATATAAGTCTATCCAATACGATCCGACCTCGATATCCGCTGTCGATCCGAAGCAGTACTCCAAGCGGTTCCGTGACTTCATTTTCAAAGTTTTTACAGAAGATGCGTAGCTTTTGTTTTTCTCCCCTATCACATTCCACCAACCGATCTTCAAAAGAAAAGAAATTAAGAACATCGCGATGAAATGGTGGTTTGTTTTCTGTCCCTCGGCTTCTCATCTTCCGTAGGCAACCACTCTCGAAGCAGCTGCTTCGGCCTATAATTCAATGTGCTTTACTCACAGACACTCGTCAATAGGTTTGTACATTTTTAATTGTTCTCAAAATTTGTCACTTGTTTTTGACATAATTATTTATAGTGCATAATAAGGGTAATTCGGTGCCAGGCTCAACAAGAACTGTAAATGCTCCTATGAGAAAGTGACCATCATTCAGGATCATTGCTTTTGTAACCTTTTTTCTTATAGGAAGTGAATGTGGTGTGGGGTTTTGGAATTGATGCCAGCAATATGTATAGGACAGTTATAATTAACCATGTTACATTGTTTAGCTTTTCTTTAGTGGATGTCGTCAAGCAAGTTAATCCTAACTTTGCTTTTTAATCCTTTTCTGCGTCGTTCTGAAATTATGCTTAATTAGTTGCTACAGATATCGAGCTGATAATGGTTTAGCTCAGTCAAACTGCAATGTGTTAAACCATACCGTAGCAAAGTAAATTTTCATGTATCATAAGAGGCTGATGAGGATGTTTGAAAGAAATGCGCAGAAGCACTTTGGTGTATAATTATAGATGAGGCATTAATTGTGGACTAGTAAATAATTAGGTTCAAATCTGTTGCTTTACATCGTTAACCAACCAAACTCGAACTTCTTTATTTTTCCAAGGTTTGGTTCATAAAAACGCATAGCTTGAATGCATATGGAGGTCTCTCACTGTTCCGGAGGAGCATCCTCAAAAGTGTCAATGTTAGATGTATGCCCTAGAAGCCAACAAGGCTAATACATATATTTTTTCTAGGATATAAATTTGTATTTGATTTTAAATGTTATGAATGAATTTGAATTTTTATTTTCATTCATGTTGTGTATGTGTCCATGAATTGTCCAAGGAATTAATACGATGATGACACGTATTTTCAAGGGTTGAGAATTTGAGATATGTGTCATTGGTGGTTAATTCCTAAATGCTCTCGATTGATGGATCATTACAGGAACTGTGATTGATCCGGTGTGATTGGTGCATAAGTCGCTTCCCTTTTTGGGTAGACGAGTCTTGAGTTAACAGTGTGGGGACACTGAAACAAATGTGCAGGAGATTGTTATAGAACAAGGGTATCAAGCGTGACCAATACAAGAAGTCACTTTGATATATACTCACTCGTCAGACTTATTCATTGTTGCAGTAGTGTGACTGGTCTTTTAATCTGCGCTGCCTCTGCTATTCACAGTGAAGTTACTGTAGTTTGACTGTACATACACTTGGTGTCACACCCCGAGACCTGCCACTTTGGTCGGATTCGGGCGCGCCGGCAGACCGCCGAATAGACAGAACTTCTCCTATCCACCCAAAATGTCACAATCAATACAATTCATGCAGTTCCAAACAGGAACATAATTCATACACAGATTGCACAAGGAAGGTATCATAAATATAAATACTACGCTATTACAAGCATTCGTTTGCATTCACGTTACATTTACATTCTTTTTGCTTCCAAATACAATAAACTTTATGACAATTTTGTTTCTTTTTTTCTTTTCTATACCCCTAAGCTATGCTGACCCAAGGTCATCTATCTCTGGTCACAAGTGGTAGGATGCTATCTACCAAGCTACGTCCTTTCCTCGCGCTGTCGTGCCGCTCACATGTGGACCTGAAAAATATAGGGATGGGATTATAAATATAATTTTCAGTGGGCACGGCCACCCGAGGGAAGAGCTCGACCCACCAGATCCAAAGGAAGCAACATAAGCAGGTTAGTCCAACATATAACATATGGTTCAACTTTATGCAATTAAATAAACATCATGCTTATGCCTCACTAAATGCAATAATAAAATCAATGCAAGTAGATATTCCTCTTCTACTTTGTCTTTCACTATCCATTATATGTACAATCCGCTCCTAAGGTTCTTTTATCTTAGCTAAGCTATTTCACCCGATTCGGTTTTGAATCAATTATTCACAACTTACCGCCTCATTGACTTAGCCATCCGGCAACGAACTCTCCGCACACGCCAGAAAATGGCTCAAGTCGTCGAGCGGTGTAATGCTTTACTTAGCCATGCGGCGGCAAACTCGCCGCACACACCAGACAATGGTTCAAGTCACTGGGTGGCGAAATCGTCGCACGCACCCCGGGTATCCAGTCTTTAGGGGCGAACTCGTCGCACACGCCTAAGCTGATACCAAAATCCCTTAGATGTGCACATCATTTCCATTCCAAGTCTCAAGGGTTCATCATTTATCCTATATTGTCATCCTTTCTAGGTTCATGTCATTCATGTCCTAGTGGCTATCCTACCACTACATTTTCAACCTATGTTCAATGACATTCCAATCAAAGTAGTCTACCTACCACTACATTTTTCGACCTATGTTCAATGACACTAGGTTCAATGTCCAATCGTATTTTTTTTATCCTAGTTGGCCACACCTAAGATTCATAGTCTTTATGCCATCTAGTCCTTGATTTCTCACTAGTTGAATCTTCTAATTTTTCTAAAGTTCATCGACCTATGTTCATTATCCACACCTAGGTATACATATACATCTCCTATATGTTCCACATGCCTATGTTCTTGTCCAACGGTAGGTTATTCCATCTAGTAACACATGATTCATTCATTCATATTTACCACACGTAACCTACCATTACATACATGCATCAACAATAGTGCCATATTTTATTCTTTTGATAAGGAAGCTACCTAGCTAGTTACTTCAGTGAAGCACAACGTATCTCACAACGGTTCCGATTGCTTGTAGACAATTGCAATCGGACTCCCACGGCCAACATCGCCCGATTCGGTTCGACCCAAGCCTAACGGATGAAATCCGGTGATATCTCCCAATTGGACGTCATAACCTTGCTGTAATCCAAATCAAAGTTGTCCCCCGCATCGATTTACCCTTTAATTAGAGATATATGAGATCAATTTAGTTCCATATCTCATAGGGACAAAAATCCCAAATCCAAGCCCTAGATTCCAATTTCTCCAAAAATATTCCAAATCCATAAAGAGATCTTGATTAAACAAGTATAGAATTATCTAAGAGACTCTAGAGTCTCATTTCAAGGGATTTAACCAAAAATCCTAATCTCTTAAGCCAAAAACAAACCGCGAGTCGAAAGCGCTTCGAGCCACCAAGTGCCCGAGAGCTCGATTCACCACTCCTTCGAGCTTCCCGAGCTCGATCTCCACCAAGATTTGCAAGTTGGAGAAGAAGGAGAAGAGAGTGAGAGAGAGATGAGCTCCTATCTCTCTCAGTGTGCGTGTGTGTGTGTTCTGTAGAGAAAGGGAAGAGGGCCCCCTCTTAAATAGGCCCTCACATGAAATTACCAAAACACCCCTCAAAATCAGGATTCTACAGGACTGAGTACTGATACTCGGGTTGGTGTGCCGGTACTCGGGCATCTAGTTCCAGCACCCAATTTCTGGTATCTCAAAACCCGAACGTTGGATTCTCAATTTTCTACTGCGTATCAGTACTCGGTTTCCAGTATCAGTACCTAATACAAACTTAGTATCGGTACTCATGTTTGATTCCTCAAAACCCGAGAGCTCATTTTTCTCATTTTGTATTGCGTACCGGTACACAGATTTCAATACCGGTCTCAATACAAATTACGCCACTTTGACAGATTTTACCTTTTCGAGTCCATTTTCGCATCCAGTTTGTGCCGAAAACACTCGAATACTCTCCAAACTTCGCTAGAACTATTTTAACTAGCTTTTTAAGCTAGTTACCACCAAAACTTTATAATTATAGAAGTTCAGTATATTACACTCTTCACCCCTTAAAAGAGTTTCATCCGCGAAACTAAAATCACAGCTCAATTCGACTTGTCGAATAAATAAGGGTATCAACACATTCTCCCACTCCTGAGCGGCTTCACGGTTTTTGTGATTGCTCAAGCGGCTCGTAACAAAGGACATAGGTCCAATCACAAACTTGCTTGCGGAATGTGATACATAAAACACATTATGAATTCTCGCAAGTTCCGGTGGCAGTGTAAGTCGATATTCAACGACTCTACATGCTCCAACACCACTCACAGTCCGGCATACGAAGGACTTATCTTGTCTTGTACGCTGATTCATTTCACCCATCCTCCGGGTGGCATTTCCAAGGAATTGCGGTTATTTAGTTTATTAATTTATTATTTAATATTTAATGAATATTTTAATGTTAATTAATTAGCTAGGTATATATTTTTTTATTTTAAGCTATATTTACGTATATTTACTTATTCCTAGGATTAACTTAATTCTTATTCAAATACAAAATTGGTCTAACACTGTTTATTTCAGAAGTTGAATAAGTAAAAATACCTTATTAATTCCAGAATTAAAAGATACAAGGATGAGGACTGTCTAATTACTTAATTTATTGAGTAAAAAGGAGTTGCATGGAAATATAATTCTTTTTTTGTACAGTTGTAAAAATTATATTGTAACAACCAGATAATTACGATCTAAAATATAATATTTTTTTAATGAAAACAAGTGCAAAATTTCCTGTACACCGATTGTTTGGTTAACTAAATTCGATAATCAAAAGTTAATTCTTTCACATCACTTTCTTTTCCTTCATACTTATTGGGTGGTCCTCGTCACCACCCAAATTTGTTGCAACCACCGAATTTTGCACTCGATTTTCTTCCTTGTCTTTTTCAGCCGCCACGCACTGTCCCTCTCCCATCTCTTTCTCTCTCTCGAGAATAAGATTAAATTTTAAATTTATATTTATATTTATATTTATATTTATATTTTAAATTAAAATATTAATTTTATATTTTTGTTCAAATTTAAAATTTTAAAAAAATTAAATTATTTAAAATAAAATTTAGTAAAAAAATATTAGTTATAAACAGTAAAAAAAAATTTGCCAAATATGATTAAGAGCAATTTTGGAATAGACTATCTTTTATTGTCAAGATTATTAAATTTTATGAATTTGAATCAAATATAATGCTATAAATACTGCAATCCAACATTACATTACTGTATTAAACCAAATGCGCTAATACAACATCAATAGTAATATCATTTAGAAATTCAAAATATCTAGATACATTAAAATACTTTATAATATTATATAACTCGAACCAGACGCGCCCCCTCAAAAGCGTCGATTATCGATTCGATTGCATTAAGATCAAGTTTCAACAGAAAGAATCTAAACCCAAATCTTTTATATATATATATATATAATTGAGCTCCTATGCTTTTAAAAGTACCAAGTGCAAGTTATTGGTGCTTATAAGTTTTAACTCTTGGTACAGGAATGTGGCGGTTAAGATGATATGGCCACTCCCTAGGGTTTAAGTGGTGGTTGGTTGAAATAGTATAGATCTAACCGGGTGAAATGTTCAAAGCGTAGAAAACCCAAAAAATACAATCTAACGGCAAAAATTTATAAGCATAAATACTTGGTACTTACAAGCACCAATAAGCCAGACTCTCTCTCTCTCTCTCTCTCACGATCTCATCTCCTCTCTCATCTCTCTCTCTCTCCTATATATAGTATAGATATCTATTTATGTATGGACCTTCTGCGAATGGGCACCTGCTACATAATTGATTAAGACCATGCACACAACATCATCAAAGGTCGGATAAAACGACATATACCTAGATAGAGCCAATATATGTAGGTGCTGGTGCCCCTTGCTCTCTCCCTCGCTCTCCTCTCTCTCTCTCTGTGTTCGTGAGAATATATAGAGTATATAGTGTCATTCATCTTAATTCTATTCAGCTAGCAAAGATATATAATACTTTTTAACTTCCTTTGTACTGTAATTTTCTCTGGTTCACACGCATGTACACCCAAAGTTGATTTTAGCGCGCGACCGTTTTGTTGCGGCGTTTCCTGCTCGCTCTCATCGGACTCTCGTGATCGCGGAGAGACGTGGGGGGGAAACAAACATCGAGATCATAGATTGACGGATGATAATCTGAGCTCTAGCCGCAAGCTCGATCCCCGGCGCAAACGGACCCGAAGAGCAATCGCGTCGAACGCCCCCGGCAGGCCCTACACGGGTTCCACAAACGGCCGCATCTCGAAGGCGAGGGCCCGAAGGGGCTGGCTCGAATTACGTCCTTCGTCATTCGTGCCTCTCATCTGTGATACTATATAAATATAACATCTCCTCATCACTCGAATCTCTGTCTCTCTCTCATTCTCTCGTCAGAGATGTTGTACTTCCGCTCATGTTATTTCTTTTGTTGATGCAAAATAAATACAACACTACCGCGTATTAAAATACAATACTAATTTAGCAACGAAATATATATAGTTAGATGAAGGCATAGTAAGATACCTTAATTAATTTGCGTACTATCGTTTGTAAACATTATAAGCTAGCTTCATTATAAATACTTCGTATGTTATTGCAATTATGATCTACGTACGTACATTATATTATAATGAATGATTCGGGAACAAAATTTTCGTACAGTCAAGATTCAAAGTTTGTGAATATATTTCATGAAATTTCAAAGTTAACGAATCTGGACCACACTAATACCGTGGCTAATATAATATTAGTGTTGATGCTAATTAATTCAAATACGACTGCGACGTGTTGGGTCATTAATAATATACCAGGATAGGTCATTAGTATGCGAGATATATATATAATATATAGTAACGCATGTTATAGCTGTGGGAAAGTACGTTCGTCCTAAGAAAATTAATTATACGATTTCATAATTTATGTCGTAGAAAATTAACGAATGATCTTCACCAACCTAAATCCAAACAACCAAAATTAATACACGCCACATACATGACAACCAATTAATAATAATGTTCTATCTCGATCGCTAGGTAAATTATGACATGGAATTAACTTCCCTATCCTTAAACTAATTAGGTTGTCTATATTAAAACTTAAGACCCAAATATTACTACAAATCTAGCTAGCTAAGCAGAGCTGCTTGGTATTGTGCCGTAGATTACAGATTAATTAGCATCACAGATTTAGCAGTCAATTACTTTGAGATGATCTATTATACTCATATGCCCCGTTTCAGAATATAGGTCCATTCAATAAAGTGAACACTTACACTAAGGCTTTTTAGGGTATGAAGCTAAGCCTAGATCTGTTGAAGAGAAATATATAAGTAAAAATAATTAAAACATACCATGCTACAAAATTTTAAATTAAATCTGTTAATGCGACGACCATATAACACTTAATTTAAGATTTCTGACAATTTTTCATTAAGTAATAATAACGTACTATTATTAAATATTGATCAAACTTTACAACTGTACTTTGATGGCCTTAGGTATAATATTATATAGATATAGATTTCATAAAAAGTATGAACTTCGTCAAAGAGTGACTGAATTTCTGTTATAAATAAAAACTGTGTGAAGGTCTATTTTCATAAAGAGATAATAAATGCGAATGAGCAATCAATGATTTAACTTCTCAGATTCCACACAAAAAATAAAAAAAAATATACTATTATTATATCTTTTGTTCGAAATCTTTTAACCTAATTAATTAGATTGGTATAGAATTTTGAGCAATACCCTACCTATAAAATCTACAAAGTAGGTGTAAGATTAGTCCCGTCATACCAATTAATGCCCCCATATATTTCGCTTTAATTATCTTATTAATACAATCTATCAAGCGATTTTCAGAACCCAACAAGTTAGGATGACAAAATTAAGTGTGAAATGTTTTAGATGTATAATAGCCTTAGCTAGCATTAGTCTCTAATATTTTGACCACTGTGTTCTCATTTTAAATTATTTATTCATCTAACTGATGGAACCCTCTCATTCAGAGTGGACTTTTTAGAACAACATGTTGCTCCGCTAACCATACTTTTTGGTGCATATTGTAAGGCCTAGAATTGGCCAAGTTGGCCCCAAACATTATATCCTTTTACTTCATTATATTCAATGTTCTATGTTATATTATTCCTAATCAGGTCGATGTAACTCATGTCTCATTTTCAATGAGCAGTACTACTATATGTACATATTCCAAAAAAAGGTCTAAAGTTTACAACCCTCGTTTCCAAAGGTGCAAAATAATACGACCCTTAATTAATTTTTTGTCCGCACTTTTTTAATATATAAAATTCCATATACAGATTAAAATTTTGTAACACTCTGGACGAGAGAAATGTACAAAATTTATATCCTTTTGATAGACAAGAATAGCTAGCATTTTTCTTTCTCGTTTTCTAAACATTATTCTTGCTGTAACATTTTCATATTCTTTATTACAATTAATTGAATTATGAAATGCATGTGATTTTGAAATTAAAATAAATATTTAGTTTTAATTAATTTTAAAATTTATTTAATTAAATTTAGATTTTTGAAAATATATTTGATTTTGAAAAAGTTCGATACTTCAAAGTTAACCTTCCGGCCTCACTTAAATAGTTCTTGAAATCAGACGTTTGCACTTTAATTTAGGCAAATGAGCAAGAGCTAGCTAGCAAAGGTGGGCTTGCATATTTCCTTTTTGACTAAGAAATCAGAATCAGGAATAAACAATCTATTTGTGGGTACTTGATATGCAGGAAATTCTATTTATAATTTCTATTCGATTCCGATTTTTGGGTGAATGAGAATTCTACCGGATCACCATTTTTTCTAATCGGCTGAGCAAGGCCAGTTAAAAGTTCTTATTCCGGACTGAAATAAAGAATACACTTACAAAAATACTCAAAAATATTTATATTTATTTAAATTTACTTAATTGTTAATTTAAAATACAACATTTAAATTTTAGAATTACATTGTTTAATTCTAGATTTGAGTTAGAAAATTAAATTAAAATATAATCAATATCAATCTCAATTTTGAACTTGATCTATAAATTTAAATTTAAATTTATTGATAAGTTTGAAATTTGAATCAAATCAAAAATTGTTTTTACATTTTGAATTATCCTCCAATTTTAAATTTTAATTTTTTAAAATTATATTTAAACACTTTTGGCTTATCATCTCAATATTTATTAAATTTTAATTTTAACTTTTAAGTTTGGAACTTAAATTATAAATTTAATTTTATATATTTAGGTGCAACACAATTTTAAATTAATTTTATATCGCCATTTTTAGTATTTTTTATCAAGATGAAAAGATTTTTAATATTGAAGACACGAAATAATCATATACGTTTCTGATTTGTTATTCTTTGAATTCAAACATATTAGAAGGTTTGTATCATTCCGTTTTCAATTTCTATCCATTTTGAATTCTTATTCTCGATTTCCATTTCTCATTGTTAAACCACCGTACTTCTAGAGTTAAAGCTACTACACTTTTGGGAGCACCAGCTTTGCACTTTTGGCCGCTTAGATTATATTATTATCACCCGTCATTAGTAAATCATCTAGGATCCAAAGTCAAAAAGTTAAAAGTTTGACGCTTCTACTTAAAAGTGTTGGCATTCGGTTAAACCAAATCAGGGTGCGTCTATGATCAGACTCACGATCCGACAATTATTAAATTGTCATAATTAAGAGATAGACTTAACTACGCTATAAAGTTAATCTGAGATAGTATTTAACCCATATTAAAATAATAATTATGAAACCGATTTGGCCTACATTCCTTACTTAATCTATTAAAGGTTTTTGGAATCGCCTTAATAAAATATACAGATTCATTCTCTCATAAAAACAAGCAAAGAAAAAAAAAAATAAGTCAATAATTCGTGAGTAATTCGTGAGCCCGTACTTGTGAAAGAGAGTAAGTTAACATCTCCATTAACCTCTTGTTCTAAAAGAGGAGTGATTAGAATCGCAGTGTTCGTAGTTCGATCCTACCGTGAGAAGTTTGGAGCGTTAAGAAAACCTTTTGTCGACTGATCCGGGAACACGTGAATCAAAGCTATAAATCCAAACTCATCGCGTTCATAAGTGGCCAGTCGCATTTCCGCATAAGGTACGCAAACAAATACTTTCGCTGCATTCTATCTTTTACACAAGCCCCGCCCTTGAGTTTAGTAAAATAAATATGGGACAAAATACTTCAGATAAACTGGAATCATAGAGAAGAATTGGCAATTTTCTACGCTAAGATCATAGAGTGATAGTAGCTAGCAAATAATCTGAAACATTAGAACTTTAGGCTCCATTATGGTAATCGGAATATTGCAGAATAACACTTTTTATCTTGTATTATTCTCCAAACAAAATAAAATTTGGCCATGAATAATTTATATCTATCAGAGCGGGTTATTCCAGTTGAATCATGGAATAACCCATTAATTATATTCTCCCAGTAGATAAAATTTATCCCTCATGATTCAGGGGTGGGCAAATACAAGTAGTTTTTTTTCCTACTTTTTATGATGCCTCGACTACATGCACCCTCGATATTTATGCGCCTCGACCCGACCCCCACTTTATTCGCATCCTCCCATCCGCAATTTCTATATATAGTGTTTACTAATTATATATATTATTGAGTATAAATTTAAATTATTTTCTGTATATTACTTGATAAGTAGTATAATATAAAATTATTTCTAATCATGTCTGATTAATTAATAATAAATTACTATTGTACAATTTTGAAAATATAATTATATTTTTTCATCGTGCTAATATATTCTAATAAGCATATACTATGAATGTGAAGACATTCATCAAAGGTAAAATTGGCATTTAAAAATAATTCATTTAACTTTTTTCACTTATTCTTCTTCTCCTTTCAAAGAAATTAACCTAATACATCATATTGCAGGTACCCTAGTATAAATTAATATAAGAATCCCCAAACAAAAAATTTTTGATATTGCCTCGTACTATTCTAGAATATTGAGATATTACAGAAGAGTAGAAAAAATTTATCCTATGCTGATTATAATTCCATTGGCCCAACAGAGCCATTCTGGGCGGCGGAGAGTTCTTGTAGAATAATAAATTTGATGGATAAAAATGGAGTGGAGTTTTGGTAGAATAAAATCTAGACCTTGAGACGTTTAATCTTAAAACCGATCGAGGATTGGATAGGTAGTAGAGTTAGGCTTCATTTGGGATTGCGGGAGATGTGCGTTATGTGCGGTATAGAAATTACGTTGGAAAATATCCGTTTGTTCCGTATGTAATATTGTATATGTTCTGCGTATCGCGATGAGTCCCAGTTAGATATAATTTTCTGCGGTCCCACCGAGACACGGCAGAAACATGATATTCCCTATAGTACTTTTTCCTTCAAACTTCATTTATTTTAACGAACATTAGCATAGATCTCAATACGAAACTAAAGCTTTAACATTGAATAAATCTACATCATGGAATATTTAGTAGAAAATAGATCAAATAATCTGGATGAGACATATGATAGTAAGTGTCAGCCAGACATTCTGACCCTTAGACCTTAAAAAAATTTTGGGAGACTTTCAAACTGAAACCCTACTGTTTAGCGTTTTTCCACATGTCGCTTGGTTTAAACAGTTTTTTGCCTTTACTAGCTAGCTATAGTTTTTTAATCTTTGATATTTGATTCGATACTTAATTCATAAATAATTCATAATAAAAAATCAAAACTGTTGATCAAGCTAAGTTAAGTGTACGTGCAAATGGAAACGTACCATTAATTTTAATTTATTTTAAATTACAATAAATTCGCAGCATTATATTTATTTAAAAATTTATGAATTTAATAAATTCATATAGTTATATTTTATTAGAAATATTTGTAAATATTCTAATAATTTTTCTTTTTTTATATACATTAAATATTTTATATATTTTTTTATTTCTAAAATTATTTAAATTTAAATATGTGTTTAAACAAAAAGCATCAAAATTTAAATTCATATGTTATTAAAATTTAAATTTAATTTTGATCCACTATAATTAAAGTTTTGATAAGAATAATATTTTTTAACAGATTAATCAAAACCGTTCGTTCTTATTTGCATTTGTTTTATTAAGTAACAATTTTATTTTATATTTACACAACCGTGATCGTTAGGATTGGATATGATGAAGTAAGAATGCTATTTTTTTAACAAATTAATTATAACCGTGTCGTCTCTATTTAAGATTTTTTAAATTAAGTGATCATATTCCGTCCCTAGAAATATACGGGGATAATTCTTTTATTCCTTTTTGGATTCTTTTATAGATGATAAGAATCTACTTTTTAAGCAGATTATCATAATACGCGTTCGTTTCTTATTTAATGATTTTTTTTAAATTAGATGATCATTACCGCGTTCGTACTCGCTTCCTAAGAAATTAGGAATATTCTTTAACATGATCATACCCCAGTTCCGTAACCCATTTCTAAAAAATATAGAAAATATATTCTTCTTATTCCTTTTTTAGATTTCGCGTCTGTCATTGTTTGAATTATCTATACGTTTTTTATATATAGTAAGTATAGAATACGGAAATTGTCATTTAACTTGTATAGGTTTTCACAAGGTAACTTCATGCTGAGATATTTCGGATTAAATATCGGCAATAATTTAAGAAAGTTTGGATGACATCCGTTCCAACTAATCTAGCAACAATTTTGGCATTATATTTAAAGGTATATGAATTCCATATTTTAGTAAAATAATTTTGCATCACTATTTACAGAAATTTTTAAAATTTTTAATTACAGTGATTTGGAAAAAATCTGTAAATTAGTATATATATTTAATTATTTGAGAAAAAAATATAAATCAATACATTTAATATTAAAAGATATTAAATTAATGTGCGGTAAACACAAATTGATATCATAAATGATTGTACGTTTACTTTACTAGTAAATTGATTTTTTATTAGTAAACCAATTTCCTGTTCACTAGTACTCATTTTCCCGTATGGCTATGTATATGTTTAAAAGATCTATCTTTTGATTATTCTTCATACTGTTAGATTACACTAACATTTAATCACCACACGCATTCAAACCTAGGAGACCACTATCATCTTAGTCGCATATTCCTTCATCCAAAGGCGAAACTCTAAAGTACGCAATGATTTGATAACTTTTAAAAGTATAAAGCTCAATTATTAATATAATATATATATATATATATATATATATATATTATAATATATAGAGTTGAGGCTATGATACTTTTACCAGTATCAGCCAACATAGGTGCTATTAGATTTTAACGCATTGGATCTACTTTTCGATTATTTAATAGCCCTTGGATGTAAACATCATATTCCACCTACCACCAACCTACCACCACCTTACCACCATCATCTCAACCGCTCAATCTCTCCATCCAAGGGTTAAAAACACACAAGTATCAACCCCATGATATCTTTTACAAGATTACAGGCCTACTCTATATTATATATATAATAATATATATAATAATATATATATATATATAATATATATATATATAATAAGGTTAATTGGTCATACACATCCTCGAGCAATATAGTGAATTAGCAGATATATTCCTGCACTCGAACTTTCATAAGTTATGGCCGTTGCAAAAACTTAATATATTCAGATAGTCGCCTGTGCGTTAGATATGCCCATTGGAAGACAACTTAATGAACGCACAGCTAAAATGCTAATCAATGGTTAATTGAATAAGGTGAATATTTAAATTTTCCCCTCTTCCACTTTCTCTTCCTCTTCCTCTTCTGTTGGCCGGAGTCGTATCGCAGTCACGTCTGAGACACGAGGGAGGAGATACAATCGGGCGATCCGGCGAAGAAGGAGCCGTTGATCGCGTGACCCCAGTCGGTGGCCATCGTCACGAGCGCTTCTGACGCCTGCGCCAGTGCTCACCACTAACCAACCCCTCAACAACCGCGCCCTCGCTGAGATCTGCCAGGAGGTCGCCGACAGCCGCCACGTTGTTGGCCTTCGCCCGCGTGCCCTCATCCCGGGAAGCTCCTCCACGCCCTGACCTCACCGATCTGGTCCTCCCAATGAGTCCGCCTGGCCCACTGCCACCATTGACGATCCCGAATCCTCTGCACCATCCGCCGACATGATCACTGGCCCATCCCGACCATCCGACCCCGACCCCATTCCTACCCATGCCGCGAGCTCATGTGTGGCCACGGACGACCCTGCAGCGCTTGGCTTTACTCCTCGGAGGACGACGGGAGCGAGCAAGGGGGTGGGATCCACCATCATCTACGGCTCGCCGCCTTCACCAACGGGCTTCTCTGGGGCGGGATCCACCATATGTCGTGCTCTCCAAGTTTGTAACTCGGAGATGCGGCAGCGCGATTGGGGCGTATAACGGGCGACGTATCTCCTGCTGGTGGCTACGATCCCGACAAGCTCCGCATACAGTCGCCGCACCGTCGTTCAGCTCCCGCAGGGCCCGAAAAGGAAGAAACAGAGGAAGGAGGGGCAAATGTTATTTCAACGAAAATCCACTATTAAAAGATAAATAGTTTTTCTAACGGCTTCTTAAACCAGAGGAACATATCTGAATACATTAGGACTTGTGCAGGGATAACTTTGAAAGTTGAGTTTTTGCAGGAATATATCTGCAATTCACTATATTTGCGGGAACGTGTATGCAATTAAACCATATATAAATAATATATAGAGAGAGAGAGAGAGAGAGTCCAGGCTACTATACTATTGATAGTACCGAAAAGCCCCTTTATACTATTGAGTTCTGTCCCTCTATCAGCCGTTATCACCGGCTTTGATCATTTCCACCCGGTTAGATACTAACTATAAACCCAACCACCCACTCAACCTAGGGGACCGCACTATCAATTTAACCGGAGACCATCCACTCTTAACCGCACATTTATTTCATCCAAACGTCAAAAATTCAATAGTACGCAAGGGCTTTGGTACTATTGATAGTATATAGCTAAAAATTCTATATATATATAGTATATAAGTATCTATATAATTATATAGAGAGAGAGAAGAAGAGAGCCAGGAGAGAGAGAGAGAGAGAGAGAGAAAC